>NC_091132.1:30089605-30149605 GCF_040183065.1 Periplaneta americana | reverse complement strand
GTTAGGCGCGGCTTGGATTAGCTGGTGAGCATCCCGTTGCTCTGGAAGATATCCGAATAAAATTGCCGTAACATTATGTAAAGCAACTTTTAAAAAGAGTCGACCGACGGTTATATAAAATGACAACTAATTAATGAAAATCTATACAAGTAAGTTGGCAAACACTCGTTTAATTATAGCGAACTGAACTACAAAGAGAAAAACTTTTGTTTAATTACTTACTTACTTACTTACTTACTAGCTTTTAAGGAACCCGGAGGTTCATTGCCGCCCTCACATAAGCCCGCCATTGGTCCCTATCCTGAGCAAGATTAATCCATTCTCTATCATCATAACCCACCTCCCTCAAATCCATTTTAATATTATCTTCCCATCTACGTCTCGGCCTCCCTAAAGGTCTTTTTCCCTCCGGCCTCCCAACTAACACTCTATATGCATTTCTGGATTCGTCTATACGTGCAACATGCCCTGCCCATTTCAAACGTCTGGATTTAATGTTCCTAATTATGTCAGGTGAAGAATACAATGCGTGTAGTTCTGTGTTGTGTAACTTTCTCCATTCTCCTGTAACTTCATTCCTCTTAACCCCAAATATTTTCCTAAGCACCTTATTCTCAAACACCCTTAACCTATGTTCCTCTATCAAAGTGAGAGTCCAAGTTTCACAACCATAAAGAACAACCGGTAATATAACTGTTTTATAAATTCTAACTTTCAGATTTTTCGACAGAAGACTAGATGACAAAAGTTTCTCAACCGAATAATAACAGGCATTTCCCATATTTATTCTGCGTTTAATTTCCTCCCGAGTATCATTTATATCTGTTACTGTTGCTCCCAGATATTTCAACTTCTTCACCTCTTCAAAAGATAAATTTACAATTTGTATATTTCCATTTCGTACAATATTCTCTTCACGAGACATAATCATATACTTTGCCTTTTCGGGATTTACTTCCAAATCTATCTCTGTACTTGCTTCCGGTAAAATTCCCGTGTTTTCCCTAATCGTTTGTGGATTTTCTCCTAACATATTCACGTCATCCGCATAGACAAGCAGCTGATGTAACCCGTTCAATTCCAAACCCTCTCTGTTATCCTGAACTTTCCTAATGGCATACTCTAGAGCAAAGTTAAAAAGTAAAGGTGGTAGTGGATCTCCTTGCTTTAGCCCACAGTGAATTGGAAACGCATCAGATAGAAACTGATCTATACGAACCCTGCTGTACGTTTCACTAAGACACATTTTAATTAATCGAACTAGTTTATTGGGAATACCAAATTCAATAAGATATCATATAAAAAAATTCTCTCTTAACCGAGTCATATGGCTTTTTGAAATTTATGAATAACTGATGCACTGTACCCTTATACTCCCATTTTTTCTCCATTATCTGTCGAATAGAAAATATCTGGTCAATAGTTGATCTATTACGCCTAAAACCACACTGATGATCCCCAATAATTTCATCTACATATGGAGTTAATCTTCTCAAAAGAATATTGGACAAAATTTTGTAGGACGTCAACAAAAGTGATATTCCTCGAAAGTTACTACAGTTAGTGTTGTCGCCCTTCTTAAAGATAAGTACGATTATGGACTCCTTCAATTGTTCTGGTACAATTTCCTTTTCCCAACTAGCAAGTACAAGCTTATAAATTTCGTTAGATAATGTTTGTTTAATTACATTAATTAATTGAATTGTTTTAATTACCTCTATGTGAAGTAATTAATCTGGCTGCTAGTTCCAGTTGAAATGTGTGAAGTACGTCTTGAGCCTGACAAAGACTAGACAGTGCCTAATAGCGCTCGAAATTGCCGTGTGAAACATATTACGACTGTTAGTTTTCATTGCACGCACTCCTAATTCCACGATTTTTTTCCGTCACTAGAATGTTGTTACAGGGCGGCTATAATCTTGGGTGATAACCAATGAATATGATCAGGTGGATGACGCCATATTCGTAATATCTGATGACCGTTAACTGCGTATTTTATATCCTGGACTGAAACCATTTTCCAAATTTGAAATATTTTAAAATTGAAGCTTTTAAAAAAGAAATTCATAAAATTATTAATGATATATAATATTAACAAATGTATTTTTTACCTTTTATTTCTGTCGACTATATTAATGTTTTTATTGAATATCACTGGCTTCTGTGTGATTGTCATTTTATATTAAATGTGCTTTTTCCTCTCTTTTTCTCTTCATTCTTTTTTTGCTCTTGTGTGTTATATATTGGTTTGAATTAAGTTAGTTACTGTATTTAGTAAACTGTCCTTGTAAATTTTACGTGATATTATTGACTAAGACCACACCGTACACGAGCCTGGCTCTTACGGTAGTGGCTAGAAACATTTTTGTTTTATAAATTTAATTTGTACTCGCTAGCTAGCTAGTTAAATAAATAAATAAAATAAATAAATTTAATTGACTTACACGATTAGAAGAAAGTACAGTATATAAAGATTAGAGTCCGCCTAGGTAGCTGGTCTTCTGTGCTCGAGGTTGCGGGTTCGATCCCGGCCGAGGTCGATTGAATTTAAGTGTGTTTAAATGCGACAGGCTCATGTGAGTAGATTTACTGGCATGTAAAAGAACTCCTTAGGGACAAAATTCCGGCACATCGGCGACGCTGATAAAACCTCTGCAGTTGCGAGCGTCGTTAAATAAACCATTATTTAATTTTTTTAAGATTAGAAAAAATAAAGTAGTCTAATATAACAAACTATTAATTTACTTTCATTTTTGTTTTATTTACCGATAAGCTACTATGAAACAATGTATAATAAGTTTTTGATTGGCCACCTATGCATAGGTGGCCAATTAAAAACTTATTATACATTATTAATTTACTTGCTAAAATTCTATTTCACTAATATTAGCTTCACAAAAAACGTTTTATACTTAAAATGTGCAGAGATTCATTCAAACTTTTGTATCCAAGGGCAAGTCTTTCACTGCAAACCAAACACTCTCCAATCTTTCCTATTTTCTGTCTTCCTCTATACCTCCACGATTGATTTCCACAAGTGGTCTCGGGTGGGATGTCTTCCAGCATACACCAGACCCTTTAGATGACCAAATAGCCAAAAATCACAAGATGTGAGATCGGTGATCTTACCGGCCACGGAATAGGTCCATTCCTCACAATCCTTCGTCCTGGAAATTTCATGCTCAAATGTTTGCGATAATGTGCTGTGTACATATGGCGGGCAGCATATGAATCCAATTGTGCCTCCCCCAAAGACTCATGTCAGTACGTTCCACTTTAGAATTATAGTCGTCTCAAGGTAATTAGTTTATATGACTTTTTTTGTTTACAGGTGTGTAACACGAAGCACATGTCTAAGGTAAACAATAAAGGAACATATTAGTGTTTCGATATCATCACATGCATATGGATAAAAGTAATTTAGGAATAACTTGCAGTTGTTCGATGGAATTACCGTCTCGGTTGATGGCATTGAAAGCAGCGCGCTCGTTCTATTTTGTTTGTAGAGGATTTCCACGACTGTAGTTTTATCTCGAAAGCAAACATTGCAGCAGTTCAATGACTCCCGGAAGGAATGCGACAGTTAGACCGAGATAACGAAACAATTATTGCACAGGGATTTGTCTGCAGTTACGCCAGCAATCATGACAAGAGTAAGGAAACTTCATTTGCTTTGTTATGCAACTCTGGGAGTTGAATCAATACTTATTCCTTGCCATCGTCTCCGACATTCAGGAAGGCAGCCGAGATTGCAACGGGACGGCGGACGCGTACGGTTTAAGAGCCCGTGACGTAAGCACTTCAGTTATGAGCACTTAAATTCTTCAAGAGTTGTCAGACAGAGATATTGCCGTAATATTTTACATCCGTCGAAGAGAAGGATTACGCAACTGATAGTCATTACAGTGATGCCCATTCTGAACGTCTCGATTGTGACATATACAAGGGATTTCCATCACACAATCTAGACGAAGAAAAACAGCGCAACATTGCACAACTCTTCCCAAGCCTGTCACCGGCAAGATTGGAAAGCTTCATCGGGAGTTGGAGCAGTGAGTTCTACTAACTAGAACACGTACCGACAATACCTCTGATATAGTACAGCCAGGTGTAATCTCACACTTTAAAGGCGAAGGGACATAAATTTCATAAAAGAATCTTTGTCCATCATTTACTACAACTTCTAAACATAGAGACAGCCCAATTACAAGCCAAATCGGTCCAGAATGTGGCGGGAGCTTAAAGCCTCCACCATTACAGACACAGCAAGCGAAAGTTCACGTAGCCTACATAACAAGTAACTTAGGAAACGGAAAAATGTATTCGAACTAGTCCATAACTTAAAATGTTCCCATTTATTTGTAGTCTTACTTCAGGGATATACAGAGACATCATTTTATTTTTACTAACATTTTTAATATTAACCTGGCTATACCTTTGGATTAATGTTTCAGAGCCGGAAACTCCTTCCACGATTGAAGTTCGATGATTCTGGCGTAAAATACAAACAAATCACTTTACTAAGTATAGGAGGGAAGAAAAGTAGTTCATCCATTTACGTAAACTAGGAGATATCGTAATTTTGAGTTTATTTTCATCAGGTTCTTGTTTAATCAAAATACAGTACAGTATTAACAATGAGTGTTTTTACTCACGAACTAAGCTGTCCATGTGGACGTATTCATTATGCAGTGTATATTATACTGTCTACAGTACATTAGCGTACAATATAGAGAATGAACTTAAATTTAAAAATAATCATAATATGGATATTTAAACACATTTTTTAAAATGGTGGCCGTTCATTTCGATACAGACTTCAGTTCTATTGTGCATATTATCGCACTATAGACTATTGTACCTAATCCCAATTACTAGTTTCGTCCTTCGTACTAAGAACTCGTGTTCAAATAATTCTGTACCTACTCTATAAAAGAGTACCTTACGTACTGTAAATTCAACCTTCACTTCTGCCCGAGCCGAAAGATAAAATTACTCAGACATACTATCTACTGTCCGTCCAACTGGTTATGTCGTAGGGTGGTAGAAAGGGAGGAAATCACGTGCCAGTTAATTACTTAACGAGGCCCTTTTATTTAAGTTATTTTAAACAGTTGTATAATATTACGTAGACGTTCAATTTCTAACAGAAATTAATGTTCTCAGAAAAGAGCTAAGACAGCCCAGCCACTAGCTGGCGAATAAAAGCTGATGGGGGAAACCGGGATACGACGTAGGCAAATGGACGACAGTACCTGTGCGAAAATGATTCAATATTGAAAGCTCTTTCATCACTGGAAAACGCGAACATATTTTTGGAACGTATTGTTTACTATGACTGTATATGCGGTCTTGGATCTGTGTGGAGAAAGGTTGAACTTCATTAGTAGAAGGGGTGGGAGTGAAGTACAATAAAAAACTCAGGTACAATAAAAATTGAAGAAAAAATAAAATGATGTCCCTGTATAAGATATAGGGTAAGGTTGCCTATATCGCACCACTTCAGCATTTATAATTTTTATTGAACAATACAGTGTTTATTTTCTGCATTCCTTTACAGAGATACATTCCCAGAACATTTACCTTTCACATAAAAAAGAATCCTTGAATTTGATTTAATATTTTAAAATTAAAATGACATTTTCGAAACACTTGTCAGTGGTGCCATTTAGGCAACTAGTTTTCTAAATAGTACCTGCGGTTTCTTAAATCGCACCTCTTTATCTGCAGGGAACAGGATGAAGGAAAGCTTTTAATATTGAACACATTGAAGATTATTTGAATGAATAATGTAATAAATACAAATTACAGGTTTATTTAAATTAATGAAAGAGAGTATCGCATCTTCAAATGAAATTGAAAAAAATAGAGCATAAATTACGTAACATTTAAACTTTCTGAATGCGTTTTTTATTGTTACACATTTGCCATGTGCTTCACCAGGCAGTTCAGACTGTAAACTGCGTCACCCTTTCTCCACGATTATCTCGAAACCACCTAAGAACTGCTTCATGATATAGCTGTCTGAAATGATTTGAAGATAGAAATATCTAAAGGCTGGGCCTATGAGTATTATGACGAGGAAGCTGAAACAGGAGCATACCATTTTCCCGAGATAATCTAGTTTCTAAATTTTTGGAATGGGTCGTATAGGTGGACATACAGAAGCAGCACTTTTTTCTATGGCAGGTTTGAGTGGCAAATAAAATATTTGAGCTATTCAACAAATAGTTCACTGTTGATGTAACCTGGCTCAGAGCAAACAAATAACGATCCTGGAGAAGCACCAGCTGATAATGAAGGATACACTGTTTGATGTTTAAAAATTATCACAGGTGGCACAAAATACCTGGAGCGCTTGTACAACATACACTTGTTGTATTAACGTCCTTTTCACCACTTGATATTGCACCCACCTGATGAATTCCTAGTTCAGTTAAAATTTTTGGGGTCTTCTTTTGTACGGTTAGAATTGCTACAGTTGCTCATATCGCACGGTACGAATTAGGCACCTACAAATTGGTGCGAATTGAGAAACTACGCCATAAGTTATTATTTCCTTCATTCTAGCCTATAATCACCACATGTTCGAAAATCCTACTAAGTTAAATGTTCTTTAATATCTCTTTAAACAAATAACATCTTAAGATTATGGATTCCTTTGCATACAAATCCGTTATTTAGTTACAAAACGTTAGCTAAATATACATCTAATTGAATTTTCATTACTTAAATATACAGGGACATCATTTTATTTTTACTTCAATTTTTATTGTACCTGAGTTTTTGAATGTACTTCACTCCCACCCCTTCTACTAATGAAGTTCCAACTGTCCTCTACACACAGATCCAAGACCGCATATAATAAACAGTACTGAGTTAGTGAGTATAGTACGTTCCAGAAATATGTTCCGCGTTTTCCAGTGACGAAAGAGCTTTCAATATTGAATCATATTTTCGCACAGGTACTGTCCGTTTGCCTACGTCGCATCCCGATTTCCTCCACCCGCTTCTGTTCGCCCCTCTGTAAAAGCAGGGCTGTCTTAGCTCTTTTCTGAAAAAATTAATTTCTGTTAGGAATTGGACGTTTACGTAATAATATACAACTGTTTAAAATAACTTAAATAAAAGGGCCTCGTTAAGCATTTAACGTGATTTCCACCCTTTCTACGATCCTGCGGCATAACCACTTGGACGGACAGTAGAAAGCATATCTGAGTAATTTTATCTGTGCTGGTCGGGTAGAAGTGAAGATTGAATTTACAGTACGTAAGGTACTCTTTTATAGACTAGGTACAAAATTATTTCAACATGAGTTACTAGTACGAATGACGAAACTGGTAATTGGAATTAGGTACAGTAGTCTATAGTGCGATAATATGCACACAAGAACTGAAGCCTGTATCTAAATGAACGACCACCATTTTCAAAAATGTGTTTAAATATCCATATTATGATTATTTTTCATTTAACTTAATTCTCTATATTGTACGCTAATGTGCTGTAGACAGTATAATATACACTGCATAATGAATACGTTCGCATGGCTAACTCAGTTCGTGAGTAAAAACATTTATTCTTAATACAGTACTGTATTAAAGAAAAAACAAAAACCTAATGAAAATTATCGAACTCAAAATCGCGATATTTCCTAGTTTACGTAAATGGATAAACTACTTTTCTTCCCTCCTATATCTAGTAGAGTTATTTTTTTTTTGTGTTTTACGCCAGTATCATCGAACTACAGTCGTGGAAGGGGGCAGCAATCTGTGTTTCCGGTTCTCTAAAGGTATAGCCAGGTTAATATTAAAAATGTTAGTAAAAATAAAATGATGTCCCTGTGCATCCGCCTGAGCGATGATATTAGATACACTATCACCACGCTGCTGACACAAAGAAGTGGCAGAAATCAAGTGACATGGTGGAAGTTCATGTGGTAGATTGTAACAATACCACTAGATGCCACACTACTACAGTAATTTGTTTTAAAGTAGCAGTGGTGCGATTTAGGAAGCGGTGCGATTTATGCTACTCTACCCTAGCCAATGAACGGCCTTCGATTCTTTCGCGTTCTATCTATCTGCAGTATACAATGTGGGTCTTCATCCCTCTACTTAATCACAGACAAGCTTTGCTCAACTGCACCCCTTTTGGTGTGTACTGTTAGAGGAAGAAAGGTAACCCGCGCGCAGAGCGATCTGCCCACCGCGCGCTCCAGCCAGTACGGGCTTCAATATTCACCGTTGGCTTACTTGAATGTAGCGAAGAGATGCCGGAAGCGTCACACTTAAACTAGAGTTACGACATATTGGCAACTCTCCCCACACCAATCCCATAGGAAACATATGGAATATTTTCAAAATTTAATATTTCCAAGATAGTAACACATAATAGTCTATAATTCGACTATGTTTCATAATAATGACTTAAAATGTGGTCAGATTTATAGAGTCTATGTCAAACATGTCTAGGTAAATTTCTACTTCTAAGTAAGATTCAACGGCTTCAAAAGAAGGGACTCAATTTGAAGTAAAATTGTAAGAAATAATTGAGAATATAAACACTGTCAACTACATTGGATGTACAATTTCATACTTTCAAGAAACAGATATTATAAATAAGAAAACTGCAAAGTTTCTCCAAAGGACAGGTATCAAAACCAAAATTTATAAAACCATCCCAAATTTAGAAACACACTAGATTGAAAATATCACTTTGGCTATACCTGTACTTTCATAAGGATATGAGATTTGGGTCATAAGACAACAAGATAGAACCGGTATAAGGGTAACAGAGAAAAGATGAAGAGAGAAAGGGGGAATTAAAAAGGTAAGAAAAAAGAAGGAAGAAAATGAGGATAAAAAGCAAGAGAAGAAAATGAGAATGAAACGGAAGGTAAGAAAATGATGAAAACGAAGAGAAGAAAACAGAAGAAAACGATGAAACGAGAAGAAACGGAAGAAAATGAGTATGTAAATGAAGAGAAGAAAACAGAAGAAAATGAGAATGAAAATGAGAAAACGATACGATGAAGATAGAAATGACGAGAAAAACAGAAGAAAATTGGGATAAAGGTAGAGAAGAAAAAGAGAAGAAAATAAAGATGAAAAGAAGAGAAGAAAAAGAGAAGAAAATAAAGATGAAAAAGAAGAGAGGAAAAAGAGAATTTGAGGATGAAGAGGAAGATAAGAAAACAGAAGAAAATGAGGATGAAAAGGAAGAGAAAAAGAAGGAAATGAGGATGAAGAGAAGACAAAGGGAAGGTGATGAGGATGCAAAGTTAATATTTGGTCTACAGATCTATGTGGTAACAGAAGAAAATGAGAGTGAAAGAAAAAAACAGAAGAAAATGAGTGTGAAAGACAGAAGAAAAACAGAAGAAAGTGAGCATGAAAAGGAAGAGAAGAAAAACAGAAGAAAATGATAAAATGAAGAGAAGAACATGGAAAAAGATCGGAAGGAGGAGGAAAGGAAGAGAAAAGGAATGGATGCCTTTGCGTATGTGTGCAGACTTGATATCTACCCTATACTAGTCTTTCTTCGTCCTCCTGTTTTACTTCTATGAGAATATGCTCATTCAGTGGCCATATTTGGGTAGTTCTCTTCCCCTTTATTACACATACGTCCGTACTATTTTCTTCTTTTGATCTCCATAATCTTCATTACGTAGCCATTGATTTCCATTCCTTCTCTAATCCCTGCGTGCCTTACTCCGTACGTATCTCCTTGTTATCCTACAACATCAACGCCAGAAATCCATTTCCATCACTCTCAATTTATCAGATGTTCTTTTTATCTCTCACATCTCCGCTTCATACGTGCTAATACTCTCGACGATGGTTTTATAAATTCTGGTTCCGGTTCCTTTTGTAAATGCGAACTCCACAATCCTATACTATTCAGCTGTTTCGATGCAAGCCTTCTTCATATTTTATTCCCTTTTGAATTTTGTTCGCTTTTGTTTTACTTTCCGACATCATATATCTTTATATTCACATCTCACATATATGTTCTGTGTGCAGGCTGATACGTATAATCTATCCCATTTTATAGTGTGTAAGATATTAAAACAGGACATAACTTGGTTACATAAATGTAGAGGTACTGAGTATCTTTATTTTAAGGGGTTAGGTAGAGCTTACAGCAGTAAAATTTTTTGGAAATATTCAACACTTGTTCCCTCCATTACTGTATCTTGTACAGTAATGATAATTGGTATGTGTAACACACTGAACTTCTGCTATATGAAAAGAAATATATTTTTACGATTTAATTTTTTTTTTTTTTTTTTTCAAAATTCATAATGGTGGTAGTTCACTGTGTAGTGATGAAGCGTTTCTCTCATAACTCATAAACTTGTTAAATTTTTTCATGTTCTCTCTCTTTTAATTTATTGTTGAAACTCATGTTTACAATACCATGCTCTTTCAACTACATTCCTTAACAAATAATATATACTTTTTATTTTGTGTTAGTAGAAAATACTGATCTTTGACCATTTTTAAATGAATTTATTTTTTATCAGACAATCTATCAAAGGTATAGAAGTGATCTTGCATCACATTGTAGATATGACATGCATAAATACACACAAAAAAATTCATCACAGAATGTTGGATAGTTTTTTAGTTATGTGAGAAACGCTTCATCACTGCACAGTGAACTGAATTTAAAAAAATGTAAATAATTTTTTTAATCGTAAAAGTATTTTTTTTTCATATAGCAGAAGGACATGTTTTACACATACTAATTTTTATTAATGTGCAAGATACAGTAATGGAGGAAAAGAATGCTGAATACTTCCAAAATTTTACTGCTTTAGGCTGTACCTAACCCCTTAAGGGCCGGTAGGAGATACGAAGTCTACAACTCAAACTAGATCTTAAGAAAATTATTACTTGCAAAAGCGAATTACGTACAATTCAGAACTACGTAAGACGGGGTTACGTATAACCCAGGTTCTACTGTGCTTCACTCCTTTTCTAGTTCTTTATTAAGCCAGTTTTGGACAAGGAACTTCAATAAATAATGTATGTTTTGCCGTTGTTCGGGTTTAGTTACGAAGGATGATGAAATGAAACTTATCTGCCTAGTGTAACGTTCTCCATTTCCCGGTGAACAGCGAGCTGTAGTTAATGTTTTAACAGCAATAGGCTCTGTACCACCCAGCTTACAGTCCCGATCTTCACCAAGTAACTTTAATTTTGTTGGAACGCTTAAAGATACAGATTTCGCAGGGATGATGTGAAGGCCGCAAAGCTGAAATTATTAGCCTACACAAGGATGTCTTTTTTGTTGACGATATATGATGCCTTCCCAAGCAGTTGGGTGCCTGTATGAATGCCTATGAACATTTACCCTAAGCAAACATAGTGCATCCGTGTTTCCAGTTGACAGTATCCTACGGCTCACCACATAGACGTCTGTGTGAATGTATATTATGACTTCTAAGAAAGACTACTGAATATGTGTCTCCTTAAACACTGTAAGCTTCCCAGTCAATA
This sequence comes from Periplaneta americana, assembly GCF_040183065.1. Taxonomy (NCBI): domain Eukaryota; kingdom Metazoa; phylum Arthropoda; class Insecta; order Blattodea; family Blattidae; genus Periplaneta; species Periplaneta americana. The sequence continues at coordinate 30,138,101 of NC_091132.1, read as the reverse complement.
TTATAAGTTATTAACCAATAGTTTCAAAACTAGATTTTATAATGGCTTTTAATTAATCCTTTCAACTCTGTAGATGAGTTTTCAACGTAAATTCATACGAAATTGTTTTTTAATAAGCAAAGTTATTTACATTTTGTTACCTATATTAAGAGTGAAGTAATTTAATTAAGTTTTAGAGTGTCAAAATATTTTGTGTGTTTCATTGTTTTAATTAAACTTTACTGTTTCAATTATGTGTATTTTCAAATGTATGTTTTTTCCCTTTTGTATTTATAACGAAGCCTATTACTGTATATCTAATAGCTTAATAAATTGAATTGAATTGTATTTAGAGGCTATCTACCATGCTTTTATTACACAAATAAATAAATAAATAAATAAATAAATAAATAAACAAATATATATATAAATCAACCTATAAAATAAATAAAATACATAAATAAAGAATAAATGAATGAATAAATAAATAAACGTATAAATAAATACATAAATAAACAATTAAATAGATAAGTAGATAAGTTGGTAAGTAAAGAAATAAATACCATAAATAAATAAATAATAAATAAATAAGTAATTAAAAGTAAATAAAATAAATGACTAAATAAACAATAAATAAACGAATAAATAAATAAATATATATAAATCAACCTATAAAATAAATAAAATACATAAATAAAGAACAAATAAACGAATAAATTAATGAATGAATAAATAAATAAATGTATAAATAAATACATAAATAAACAATTAAATAGATAAGCAGATAAGTTGGTAAGTAAAGAAATAAATACCATAAATAAATAAACAATAAATAAATAAGTAATTAAAAGTAAATAAAATAAATGACTAAATAAAGAATAAATAAATAAATAATTAAATAAATAAATTCATAAAATAAATGAATAAATAGAGATAAATAAATAAATCAATAAGTAGATAAGTAGATATGTAGGTAAGTTGGTAAGCAAGTAAATAAATAAATAAACAAATAAATAAATAAATAAATAAATAAATAAATAAATAAATAAATAAATACATACATAAATAAAGTGGAGAACTTTATTAACTGCATTTTTATTACGTACAGAAAAATGTTAATTCTTATTTGAATTTGAAATAACAGCAATAATGAAATAAAAGAGTAACAAAAACTAGAGAATTAATACAATACATATTTGCACAATTTCATGTGTACAAAATACTTGTATCTTTTTTATTTATTTTCCTAAATGACCCATTGAATGAAATAGGCATTTTACTGAACCAGACCAGAATGAATGAATGAATGAATGAATAAATAAATAAATAATTGATTCGAACTGGTTTCATTTTATTACGCCTCTTAGATAGTCAGATTTTTTTATTTCCTGCGATCCTTTCTCATCCGAAATCCAGACTATGTGTAAGATACAGGCCCTACGGATTCGGAAAAACCTACTATTTTCAGTTTCTTCATTAGTTGATGCACTATTGTTGTTACTCCAGACATCTAGCTTTAAGTTTCTCCGTTAGCTATATTATCACCAAATATCTCTAGCCTTGATATAGTGAAAAAGACCAATCTCGAAAATGTACATTGAAAAATCGTAGAAATGTGGAACTCGCAGAACTGGAGCAGAGTTTCGTTATAGCGGTAACAGAGAGGTGAGAGGTTAGGTTCCCTCGACCTCACTTTCACGACGCCATTTGTCTCGTCTGCGCATCTCTGGTTTTTGTTGGCTCGTATTCCGAGTGACGCTGCTGCTCTTCTTGTGTTGTTATTTATTCTCGAAACGCGACGAGAGACTAAGATGACGTTGTGTCGTGAATGGATCCTCCACCTCTTTATTTCAAAGCCTTCCCAAGGAATGTTACACGTTTGCAAATGCCACAATGAAAATTAAATTAGTTATCATGCTCGTTTCTAAACACAAAAAAGGAGTTTTAATCAAAGAGTGGACTTAAAACATTACTTTCAAGAAAGAACGAAATGAAGTTCGATGCATATGTATAGTAGGCTATGAATAGAGCTTGAAAGTTAGGAAAAAATAGTTTTATTACGGGATGAATATGTGAGAGTTGTTCTAATAGATGAATATTTTTGTGCTGCTTTAGAATATTTCTGATTTTGCCTTACAGCTTGCTTTATGCATAACAGCCTTGCCTTAATGGGCAAAGTCTTATTTAACCATGATTCCATTTTAATAAGATTTTTGAAAATCATTTAGGAATACGTAGGTAATACAGGATGTTCATTTCAAGATTGCTTAGCCTAAAAATTATTTCAATTAAATTAAATTAAATTAAAAATCAAGTCAATTTAGATATTGAGGAACAGGTTTAAAATCAGTGTTGATTCCATTTTAAGTTTCACACATTCAATCCCTCACTTCCCTTCATAAATTTCAAATGGCAGCTCTATGTTATGATACTTAAATTCGGAAAACTAGGATTCAATTGTTTATACATGTCATTAATTTTTTCTTACATCTTTTGTTTTTTATCTTCGCCTGAAAACCTGGATGATTAGAGCTGAAGAGAATGAAACTACAAAGACTAAGGTTGATTACAGGTTACTTCAGGTAGGCTAGTTTTAAAATTTAATTTTTATGTTTTATTTAACGGCACTCGCAACTGCCGAGGAATTCTGTCCCGTAGGAGTTCTTTTACATGTCAGTAAATCTACTGACATGAGCCTGTCGCATTTAAGCACACTTAACATACAGGCTTACTACAAAGAAATATAAACTTTAAATGTTTTATAAATTCAAAACTATTATTGTTATCAGAAATCAGGTTATATTGTTGTACGAAATAGCTGAAGTTTACTTTGAGAACTCATAAGTGTTCAATAAGTACTCCTGTGTCACACGGCACACATGAATACGCTATCCTCCTAGTTTATCTCAATCTGAATATAAAGTGTGTTAATAAGTTAAGAATTTAGCTACAAATAATCGATCGAAATAAGAATGTGGTAGTATAATAAACCTTGCACGAAAGAATGGTACTAACAAATGTGGCCGAATCCTAACTAATCTATACTAATAATAAATCTGTAGCCGAAATTTTTCTGGTAATTTTCGATTTTCTAAAAATAATTGGTCCTAACATATATAATTAACCACCCTGAAACCGAAAATCGCTTTTTTTATATTTTTGTTTGTATGTCTGTCTGTCTGTCTGCCTGTCTGTATGTTTGTTACCTTTTCACGCGATAATGGCTGAACAGATTTCGATGAAAATTGGAGTATAAATTAAGTTCGTTGTAACTTAGATTTTAGGCTATATGGCATTCAAAATACATTATTTAAAAGAAGGGTTATAAGGGGGCCTGAATTAAATAAATCGAAATATCTCGCTTATTATTGATTTTTGTGAAATATGTTATATAACAAAAGTTTCTTTAAAAATAATTTTCGATAAGTTTTATTCCTTGAAAAATTTTGATAGGACTGATATTTAATGAGATAAATTAGTTTTAAAATTAAAATAACTGCCATCTAAGGCCGTGTAATGAATTAAAAAACAAATGACTTCGTCTATAAGGGGCCTTGGACAGCAACAATCGAAAGCTATTAAAGATAGCCTACGAGAATGTTTCTGTGTTTGTATGATGTAATATCGGAAGCTAAATTAACCGATTTGTATAATTAATTATTATTTCACCATTGGAAAGTGTAGTTTCTCTAGATGGACATAATGCTTTACTGTTATTACAGTAACTTCTGATATAATATAATATAATATAATATAATATAATATAATATAATATAATATAATATAATATAATATAATATAATATAATATAATATAATATAATATGTAATATATAATATAATTTAAGTTCTTTGAAGGGTTCAGAACCATAGTGGGCCAAGCGCCATTTACTGAATACGTAGAAAACAAGGGTTAAAATTAAGTTATTACCATAATTCAATGGAAACCTATAACAAGTAAAATAAAATATACACATTAAATCTAAATGATGTCAATGTTCATTAAGCTATGGTTGCATGTAATAAAAATTAAGAAACATGTTAAAGGAATTGTCATTGCACCAAATGAGTGTCTCTGGACCAAAACGATCGCATTTTAATTATTTGGATGCAATTTAAATTAAGTAACATATTAAACGATTCATCCTTCTATCAAACACGATTGTTCCCTGGATCAAATGTCCTATTTTAATTATGTAATTACTTTATATTTATTTCTAACGGGTGCAGCGGAGCGCACGGGTACGGCTAGTATACTATAATTCACTTATTAAACCGGTACCAAACAAAGTAAGAAATTAATAACCATAAAGAGAGAGAGAGAAAGAGAGAGAGATGGTCGAAAAATGGAGCCACGAAAGTACTTCAGTCCATCGCTTGGAGTAACGGTTAGTATGCCTGATCGTGAAACGGGCGGGCGCGGGTTCAAATCCTGGTTGGGACAAGTTACCTGGTTGAGGTTTTTTTCGGGGTTTTATCCTAATCCATTAACAGCAAATACTGGGTAACTTTCGGCGCTCAACCCAGGACTCATAATCACCTTCATCTCAATCAGACGTTAGGTAACCGTAATAGTTGATGAAGCGTCGTGAAATAACCAATTAAAAAGTAGTTGGAAAGTGAACTATTGATTATGACGATGACGCTGCTACTGTTGATGATTATGAAAATTTATCAAACAATTGTAGGTTAGGATAGAAGTATTATTAGGGGTTAGAAATTAGAGACTATAGTTAATAGCGAAGGGAAAACGAACCTGTTTAGGTAGGAAGCAATGAACAGGGATAGGTATAAGTAGGCATGGTTAGATCATTATAAAGTTTTTTTTGTAGGTTATTTTACGACTCTTTATCAACATCTGAGCTTATTTAGCGTCTGAATGAGATGAAGGTAATAATGCCAGTGAAATGAGTCTGGGGTCCAGCACCGAAAGTTACCCAGCATTTGCTCGTATTGGGTTCAGGGAAAATCCCGGAAAAAACCTCAACCAGGTAACTTGCTCCTTTCAGAAATCGAACCTAGGTCACCTGGTTTCGCGGCCAGATGCGCTAACCATTACTCCACAGGTGTAGACTTATTATGAAGTTGAACTGAGATAAAGATTGAGTAAAGAGTGAGTAAAATTCTAAAGTCTTACAATAAGTTGGATTCAAAACTAGGTTTGTAGGAAGGATAGATGAAAAAAAAAATGGTCTTAATAGAAATAAGATGGAGGAAGAAAGAGAAAGACAGCATTGTAGCAAGACAGAGAGAAATAGTATTATGGATCGTCCTCAAGCTGTGACTGATCATAAATACAGGGCAGATCTGTGTGGGTTGTCTGTCCCTCAAGGTTAGAATGCAATGATCTGTGTTTCTACTACTCACGCCGCGTCTGACTTGTTTCGTTTCCTAACTAAACACAGATCCGCCCTCTAGTCATAGATTGTATGACAAGTACAGTAGGGAACAGATAACACGATGTACTTCATAACAAGATGGTATAAAAGTGTTTCGAGTTAACGTAATCATACGGAACGTTCTGCAATGTAAGTTTATACAGTATATAATAGTATTGTTTGTACAGTTCTATTTTCCAAATAAAACGCTCATTTATCGTATGAAAATATATACTTTATGCTCGACTATGCCGAAATGTAGTAATTATACACCTGGTAGCAGTCCTTTAATGCATATCATTAAAGCACACCTACTCAATAAAGTAAAGGTGTTCAGCCAATGACAACTCAGCTTACAGGTGTTCAGCCAATGACAAGTCAACTTTGTACCGTTATAAAACCGCAAGTATCGATTATTCTCGGATATGCAATCGAAAGAGAATTAGCGAAAAGTCACGGAGGCTGGAAATCAATACTGTCGCAGAAGGTTATGTTCTGTTACTATAATAATTAGCGTTAATTGTAAATAATATTCAAATAAATTCAATCTGTCATCTCGTTTTTCAATGTCGAATTCAATAATCAAGGTTATAATAAAATAAAGTTTAACGGGACTACGTCAAGGTCAATGACATTATTGTTCCTCGGAAAAAATCAATACTATGGCGTCTGCGCACATCTCACAATTTACGACCTAGAACAAGGTCACTTCTGGTCTTGTAAGATACAAATAAAATGTATACATCTGAATACCGGTATTTCAAGTTAGAAATATGGTCGAGCATAAAAAGTCGTATGAAACTTGCCTGTAATGGTAATTAAGACGCTCGTATGAATATTATGAAACTCGCTTGCGCTCGTTTCATAAACAATCATACTTGCGTCTTAATTACTATCATTATAGGCTCGTTGCATAATGTACTATTAATTTCTTTTCAAATGGGAGAACTATTACATATGAACTTTGGAATATATTAAAGTCATAAAATGAAATATAAACTTCTGAATGCATTGAGCAAAACAAAATAAACCAATTTCTATATAACAGTCTTGTTTGTACACTTTGACTACTTATACTTTTTAAAAACAATTAATATCTTGTAGTATAACCTTTCGGCTTTATTACTGCTTAGCATCTCCTCTTTCATATTACTAAGTTTTTAACTGTTCTGGTTTGATTTTAGCCCATTTCTCTCTCACTACACGTTTGAAATCTTCTATGGTTGCACACTTCTGCTTTCTCACACTCTTTTTCAAAATTGTCCAACATATGTTCGATGGAGTTTAATTCTAGTGATTGAGGAGGTGCTCGGAGTTGTTGGGATATGTTGCATATGAGCCAATCCTTATTGATTTGAGCAGTACAGTGGACTCTCCTAAGGTCGACAGAACAGAATTGAAAGTTCAGTCCAATAAGGGTAGTGGGTGTGGCAGGTGAAATAAATACAAATGCTTTTTGGTTATCCATCAACGAATACAGTACTGTACTTGCATTTCTTGCCTACCCCGAGACTTGTGTATGCGCTTCTAGTACCACAGTGGGTTTCGACAGTTCCGTCTCACAAACGGCACAATTCTCAAATAAAAAAAAGTTCATTAATTCAAAATCAGTGATTAAATATTGATGTCTTAAACAATAAAATATTCTGTTTTCCTTTAACGAAAGTATCACTACAAGAGACAGGACCAATTCCCATTCAAATGGCAAACCCATTTCTCGGTGTCCGTATAGGGGCGTGTCTAATTCTCCTACGTAAGCAGTCGAACTATAGGATGTCGAACTTGTTTTCCGTCGAACTTCAGAGCTTCCACTTGTATTTTTACTATCATTGCCTTGTTGTACATATACAAAAGTGACATCCCCATTTTTTTGTGCACTCTGCCTAACATTTGACCTTAAAATGTTATTGTACGCATACTTATCCATAATCCCATATTTGAACTCAATATTCCCCACACCATTTGCAGACATATATACCCACAATAGCATGCATCCATTCCCGTGTTTCACTCTAGGTAATGTGTTGTTTTTGTCGTTATCTGTGTTGGGCTTTCTCCATATCCTATGAATGTCATCGGAATCATAAAGATTTATCTCTATCTCATCTGACCAAATCACTCTGTTCCAAAATTCTTCATCCTTACCAACACGTTCTTTATCGAAGTCCAATCTTCGAGTTCATTTGTCTCACTAGTTGACTAACTTACGGCCTCTTTCGCGGTCTTCTGCCATAGTAACCACTTTTCCACAACACACGCCCAGCGTATAAGTAATTAAATGGACACTTCGCGTCGGTACCTTTGATGTAGCCGGACTGATTTCAATGACCTTCAAGCCAGCTAGAGCGTGAGATTCTGCTTTTTCCCTAGAGTTGGCGCTGACATCATACCAGCTAGCAGTCGACACAGCGGAAATATAACATTTATAATTAATACATCTAGGTACATTATGTACTCAAATAAAATGGATCCATAAAACAATAAATCCGTCATTAACTGTAATGTCTAGACTCTAGAGTTCCTTTATAATGAGAGTTGAGACGTTGACACCAACAATAATTAAAATATGTAATGATTTGATAGCACTGAAAATGGAAAAACAAAACTCTTGAGAAGTAAAACCATATACATATATTATATTATATACAAATATTAAACGAATTCGATACTTAATTTTATAATGTATTATATTATTTTATAATATAATTTATGATATCTGAAATATAAAATATTATTATTACAACTAGTTTGCCACTGAGAAATAAGAAAAAGCTGTTAACTTGAATTTATTTGAAGCAAAGCTTTACTGGATTATGCAATAAGGTAGGCGATTTTTGGATCCTGTGTCTCAACTCTATACTCATTTATTATCTTAGCGATGCTCGATTACACTAGCCTCTAGCGCTTGAAAGTGGAACTAAACGCCGGTGCACAGAGAAACAAAACACAGGAAAATTCGCTCAGTGTCGAATTTTTATAATATCTATTCACTGACACGCCGGATAGTTTAATTACTAATTTTCGTTTTTGAAGACTATTCAATCATGACTCGAATTTGTGGAACACTTATTCTTGGATTGCTGACAACTTGATTTACTGTGAATCACTCGTCACGTGCATTTAGCAATTTTTGCTTGGTTTTTCTTGCCAAGTTATTCTAAGTTCCATGATTTCGACATTTTTATACAATGCATTGTACTGTAGAATGTGTTTTATGCACTACTTTACCTATTTTTCTATAGGACTAGCCTTCCAGAGCTACGCGAGCAATAACTTACTTTAAATCGTAACTGAGCTTCTTACGACGCTCCGTTGTACACAATTCTGAATGACAGACTAACAGCAAGTGACCTCCACTGAAAGACAACCCTGTGGCACTGCATGCTTGTTTACTATGCATCTAAACGTAACTGCCCTCTTTGCGTGGGGTAAGTGTCAAACAACAGTGTTACATGAATTTCACGGAATATGTAGTTTTAAATTTTTATGTAAGTATCAGGTGTATGTAAATTAATTGTATTCATGTCACTGTGTTCGTGTTTAACTCATCAAACATATTGAATTTAGTTTTATTGATATATTTTGAATTTTAAGGTAATTTCACAGGTCAGTTTAGTAATATATGAGGCGTACAAACAACACTGTTATACAGAGTGATTCACGAGGAAAGGTAAAAAATTTAGGATGTGAATTCTGAAGTCATTGTGAGTGAAAAAGTTCATATGAATATAGGTTCGTTTTCGAGCGGTTAAGGAGATATGGCTCTTTGATTTCACAAAAACTTCTGAGATTCCATTGTACTAACACGCATTTAGAGACATAACGGACAAATTTAAAGTTTATATTCATGTATGCATACATATCTAATATTCTAGAAGTCGGGGTCGATGTTTTTGCGCGTTTTCAAAGATCCTCCTCCTGCTTCAATGCACTGTTGCGCTCGGGCGTGAATCGAGCTGGTCGCTCGGGAGAGTTGCACGTGACTGTCTTTATGCCGCATCCAAAATACGGTCGATAAGCGCTTCTCTCGTTTCCTCGTTTCTTTGCTATATCAAGTCTTTCACCCAACCCCATAGACAGTAAATACTCTTCGATATGGTACCCTTCTGTTCGGAAAGCGTCGTTCATATTCAGCGATGGCATGCAAGGTACTTCCATCGCAAAAACCATAATCATACACAATATCGGCGTATTCTGCAGTCGAAAATTTATAAGGCATCTTGAAAAACACAACTTAACGCTTCCGATAACTGTACCTGTATAACTACTGTACTGTACGTAGCTGAATGAGCGGCTGTGAACCGATAAGTGATAGCGTATTTGTTGTGACATTTGTAACGCCCCACCACCCGGTTTGTTTCTCTTCTCTTATCTACATCGCTCACAATGCAGATTCCAATGTTACGTCATTCATAGGTGATCTTGTCTCACGTCAGCAGCATATGGTAACGTTTGATTGGGGCGAGACTTTTACCAAAAAAATGCATATAGCTCCGCCATCGTTCGAAAACGGACCTATGTTCATATGAACTTTTTCACTCAAAATGACCTAAGATATCGTATCCTAAATTTTTTAACTTTCCTCGTGAATCACCCTGTATATTGTATGTCACGAATATAGTTAAGCACCTTATACGAGATATGAGGTCCCCTTATTATATGAAAGGATTTGCTGACACGAAATATAAAATATAAAACAATTTCCACGACGAACTTGCTCCATATACTGAACTTGCAATGTCTTTCTATATGTTCTTGAAGACCTGACCTCTCGTGTTAGAACATCTAACTCCTAGTTAAACACTGATTATGAAGTTATCTTTCATTAAAATTAATTCGTCAGTGGCTACATCAAGCAACAAAGCCAACAGCGGTAGAAATGTAACTTCATATACAGTTGTAGACGGAATTTGAAATATGAAGTTGTAGTTGGAATTCTGATCTGTTAGTCTGTATTCAGATGAACACATTTGATCGCCCCAGTACCGCTACCTTTGATAAAGTTCAAATTCTGAGCAGTTAGTCTTTCAAAGGATGAAAATAGTTGCCTGTAGTTGAGGCGCTAGTACCCACGCTGGGTATCGTCAGCTTGAGTTGAGCCAGGTTCGTAATTACGTTCAAAATTCTCTTTGAGCTTATCATTTGCGACTACAAAACCAGACGCACAACATTGTGGTTGTTGTCACTGGACAGTTGAAATAGTCCAGCAGTCTGGCCACAGCAGATAGGCTACATGTATTTGCGATAGTGGACTTAAGGTTAATTTCCTATACCTACATGTAGTACAAAGAAAAAGTATTGTGTCACTGAAAAAAGAATTTTGAGATAACAAACGTTTCTTACACCCATAACATCGAAACGAAGTTTCATTTTGTAACCAGAGATGTCGTTAAAACCGGTGCAGATAATCGACACACTTTTTAACATCCTTGATACCCGAAAGAGTCATATTAAGGCCTGTATTACATATAAAATTTCTGTGTCACAGAATAACATTTTTGGTCATATATATATGATCAAATGTAAGATTTTGACTACATTACACTATGTCAAAGCTTTTATCACATCTATCAGTTCTAGGGGAGACCCGGGCAAAACCAATAACCCGAGCAAAGAGAATAATGCCTATTTCTTAGAAACGCCAACAGGTAGCGCTTTCTGCTATGTTGGGGAAGAATCCTACCAGAATTTTCTGCTGAAACTGACTTGTCGTCATTCTAACTAGTAAGAGAAGAAGTCAGCGTGTTTGAAGAAAATTGACTGCTTTCTTAAAATATTTCAAGGTAAGAGAAACATATGTACAACATACCGTACTGCAGAAACTCTTTGTTGTGTGATAGTAATATATAGGCGATAGAATTAGTTCTAAAGTGCCGTACTTACGAAGAAGATTATTGACGTTTATGTTTGTATAATCTTAAGATGAAAAGCGAAGTGGCGTCTGCGGGCAAAGTGAATAGGGCAAAGTGGATAACTTATCCGCTTTGCCCTGCCACCTTTATTTGACTATATAAGTGTCAGCTGTATTTTTTTTATGTATTTGTCTATTGTAATAAAGCGTGGTAGATCATTTTACATAGTGGAGGCAAAAGTCACACTAATTAAATTATAAATCAGTAACATTGATCTTAATTTTTACTTAAAACGGTCGTAATGTGTTTTCAGATGGTTTAATTTTTCAAGAGGAAGACGGAACAAGCCAAATGGTCTGAAGAACCCATGAAGAAAGCACTTGAAGAAATAAAATCTTCGAGTGAATGGTTCTGCTATCTGGCCATACAACCATAATGTGTTTGTTGATGAAGATTTTGCTCCAGATTAACTTACAGATCGCCCATTTGAGACAGAAATCAGCGAAACGACAGCTGGCTCATATTTAACAAATTCTGCGGTGCCAGCTTCTTCAGCGGCTGAAGAAACAGTTAATGCTCACTAGAATCAACTACATCTGTGATGTCGGCATTTTGAGAGATTAACGAAATATTCAATACATCAATTACACTCAGATTTTCAGTTCCTGTTACACCAAAACCCTCAAAATCGTCAGCAGGAGAACCCAAGTTAGTTCTTTTGATTTAGACCAGTGCCAAAAGTGGAAGCTCGAAAGATACGAGTTAAACGAAGACAATGTCAGCGCTGTGAAGCTCTTTCATCTATACAGATTAAAAGTGTTGAAAGAGGAAAAGCAGAAGAAATCCAAGTCTTCAATGCCAGTGAAAGTCGACTTGTTCAAATTTGTATTTTGTACTAATCTAACGTTCTGTAAAAGGCTGTAATAATATTTCTTATAGTCTCATATGCCTCATTAACATCGTGTTTATGTGTTGATTTAATTTTATTATCAGTGAATAGAAATTAAATGGAAAGATGGAAATGTTATAGAGATATTCACTTTGCCCGGGTACACGGACAAAGCGAATAATTAGCCATATTTTCTTTCTCAAATCATATCACTCTCTGTAGGTACGAGAAACGAATTGCTGTTTTGTAGACATGTGGACAACATGTGTCACAACCAAAGTCATGTAGTTTTTATTTCGGGAGCACCAGAATATAGCCTGTGGCATTGTTTATTCTTAGCTTATCCCCTTTTATCGGGTTTCCCCTATGCTTGTTGCAACTGTAGATGCAGTAATGTATATTCCATTAATAGTAAAGAAGAAATCAAAGGAAAAAACGTATTTCGTCGGCTTAGATTGTAAACTTGCTAAAAAGGAAATTTTACAGGGGAAATAAAAGACTGAGTATAAATTAATTCTGAAGCTTTAGAACCAAATCCAAAGTACAGACCGGGTCTAATGGCCAGAATTACTTCACCTAAATTCATAACCCAGCATTTAAGTACATTCAAAAGCGGCGCTCTTGCTGTTGCGGAATGGCCTGGGATGTTGCATTTTCATACGTCAGTCTCTTCAAGTTATTTATGTTCGCGTTCATGACTTTAAACAATGCGTTTACATTTTCTTTCTGGTCGTGTGGCTAGAGCTGTCATAATTACGAGGCTCTGTTTCCAGCTTGAGATGAGAAGAAGGTTTTAGTGGCTTGAATGCAGCAAAACAAACTTGAGTTGCCCCTGCAGACATCTACAAGAGACTGAAGTCGGAATAATCTACAGACAACCTGGCTGAGCTTGGCTATGGTTTCAGTGATGCGTTCGTCCTGGATTTTTATTGTAGGTAAGTACATCTTCTATTTCTTTTAACTCATTCTTCTGCCTCATTCTACGCTGAGAAATAATATCGGGTTTACAGCCGTTTTATGACAAGCGTTGCGGTTATGAACGGGCACAATTCACATTCCAAAATTCAATTAAAAATGCTACGTTTAGCAAAAGAGTTCAACAACAATGATATTGTAACTTTTATTGCTACTTTTAACTACTACACACCTCTCAACAATGTGGCTTTTATTCTTCATAATTCACCCTACAACAATGGGTATTACACTCAACACAGCAACACAATACTGCGTGTTCAGTTCAGTCATGGCGCGCTGTATGTCGTCATGTGGCTAGCCGATGAGCCTAGAGAATTCAATCTTCCTACACTTCCGCAGAAGTGTATTACCTATGTGCCAGAGAAGTTGCCTAGCAAGTACGGCGTTCGTTCTTAAGAGTACTTACCGATACGTATGGTAACGCCGGTAGTGACAGGAATGTGAACTGTTTGGAAACACGTACTGAGGTGAGTTTTTTGTTACTATCGGGATATGGGGAGAGGGTTAAGACGATTACTTACGTATTTGTTGACATTAACTTCGACAGTCAACATGGACACGGAGCATTTGATTTGTGTTGTTGAATGTTGCCGTACGCAACCGATGATAACAAATACCCTGCGTACGACTTGCCCGCGCAAAACATAGTTCGAAAGAGGTTATGGTAGCACACAGACCGTACAGACCGCCATCTGTTGATACGACGTACAATTATACCATGGACGTTCTCAAGTTAAGATTGAACGCCTTTATTAATAGGCAACTTCTCTGACATAAAAGCTGAAACTCGCTTCAAATTGCTGACTCACAACAGTGACGTCATGACACACTTTGAAATGAACACCCAGTAGTCGTTATTGTGCTCCACACGGCGACAATGGCGATACACGTGTATTATTGATAAGAACAACAATGTACTCCTAATTTCAATTAATGTTCACAAAGCACTATGTGCAGAACAAAACTGTCAGTTCTCAGTTCACAGTTCCTTTGCCTTGGCTATTTTTTCTAGCTCACTGTTCAAGTTCACTGCGCATTGAACTCAGGTCTTCCGGATGCGTCGGACTCGCCTGGACACTGTCACAGTTACGGACTCACTCAAGTTCACTGCACGTCGAACCCAGGTCCACCTTACTCGCTGCTATCCAAGACAAGACTGACTGACTTCCGAAGACTCGCGCTTTTATTTATTAAACCATATGTTCTCGGGCCTTCGAATCGCGTGGCTTACAGAATTTCCGAGAGAAGTCTGCTTCGAGATGCTTCCTTTGCTCTCCCCGCTCCACGCCGTCACCGTAGTTCTCCTCCCCTTGCTCCTTAGCGCGCTATAGCTCCTACCGAAGCTCGAGTTTCCGTTTCCCCTCGCCTTCCTTCTCGCTAGAAGCGCGCGCAACTCCCTGACGCGACCAGAACATTCCAGACGGGTGCCTCAATATTACACTTCTTGATTTATCTCTCAAAAGAATCCAAGTTAGTCCTCTTTCACGCTCTATATAAATATGTGTATATGTCTGTGTCTAATGCCTACCCACTTCATTTTGCGTGATTCGGGTTCCGCATACTGCAGATAAATGGCAGATATTAGGGCCTACAACAAGTAAAATGTGTTGCTTTATTATACTAAATTACGTTTAAACAATAATGGTTGAAGATCTTAAGGATATTCTGTTACAACACGAATTTAGAATTGAGAGGAGAAGAAAAATACATTAAGTAATTAACTAGCGGACTTACTCGTGTTAGTTATGGAAGTTTGTGCGGTTTACAGCTATTTCGGTGCTTCTTCACATCATCCTCAGAGCCTACTAGATCTCGGCGTCATCTCGAGCTTCTCTGCCTGTTATGTGGGTGCGTTTGATTGTTGAAAGGTGTTGAAAAGTGGAGTCAAATAGTGTGTATGTGTGTGTGTGTGTGTGTGTACTGAAATTGATCTGTGTGTTGAGAATTTGATCGGGGTGTGTTTTAATGTATTTGTATATTTCGTATTGTTCTAGTGTGTTGAGTTTTTGGTTCTTGGGTTGTGTGTGTAGGATTTCCATGTCCGCATTTATGTTATTGTATGTATGGTTATCATTGGTTATGTAATCGGCGTTTGTAGATGTATTGTGTCCTCTGGTTATTGCTTTAATGTGTTCTTTGTAGCGTGTTTGGAATGATCTGCCTGTCTGTCCAATGTAGAACTTGACGCAACTATTGCATGTGAGTTTGTATACACCTGTATGGTCGTATTTATTTGTTTGTGTTTTTTCTGTGTTGATATGTCTTTGTAGTGTGTTTTCTGTTCTGTATGCTATGTAAGGCCGCTAGTTAATCAATTACTTATATCAAGTGTTAAAAGTAGTGTACGCAAGATTGAAAATGGAAAAATACATTGTTTCTTTTTAGAAAAATTGTAATATATTTTTGAGGTTCAATGGATCTCCAACCAACACAATAGATGACTACAAGCAGCCGCCAGAGAAGGCAAACTGCATTGCAAACACACAGTCTCTTGCTAGATTCGCAAGCAACGAAACTCTTGTCAGAGAGTGATTGCAGGAGAAGACGTATTGCATTTTGGAACTTATTTACTGACTTGGGGTAATAAGGAATGTGTGCAATAGCTTACCTCGGCCGGGGGCTTCCCCGCGAGGGACACACACTCCAGCTCGATTTCGCGGTCCTCCGTGGTGACGAGGAAGTCTCCCTGGACGATCCTGGGCGGCTCGGGCGGAACGAGAACTGTGAGCGACGCGAACTTGGACCGGATGCCGGGTTCCCCTGCGAGTCCGGGCCCCACCTGACACTGGTACCGTGCGTCGTCGTCTAACATCACGGGGAAGATGTCCAGCGAGTAGTCCCCTGCAACAAGACAGAGCTCAGGACCATCGAAACAGAATGGAAACATGATGAAATTGAGGCGATCTCTGGAAAAAGAACTTAACTGCAAAGTCTTGAATTTGAGTATAGACCATCAAACGTTTTAAATCTGGTGTACCAGCATTATCGGTACGCAAAACGACAATCAAATATTTATACTGCGTGTTCAGTTCAAAATGTGTCATGGCTCGCTGTATGTCGTCATGTAGGTAGTCGTTGAGCCTAGAGAATTTAATCTTCCTGCACTTCCACAGAGGCGTATTACTTATGTGCCAGAGAAGTTGCCTAGCAAGTACGGCGATCATTCTGAAAAGTACGTACCGATACGTACGGTAACGCCTATAGTGGCATGAATGTGAACTGTTTGGAAACATGTACTGAGGTGAGTTTTTTTTCTTTATGGGGAGAGGGTTAAGACGATTACTTACGTATTTGTTGACATCAACTTCGACGGTCAACATGAACACGGAGCATTTGATTTGTATTGTGGAATGTTGCCGTACGCAACCGATGATAATAAATCCCCTGCGTACGACTTGCCAGCGCAAACACAGTTCGAAAGAGGTTATGGTAGCACACAGACTTTACAGACCGCCATCTGTTGCTACGACGTTCAAGTTATACCGTGCACGTTCTGAAGTTCAGATTGAACGCCTTGATTAATAGGCAACTTCTCTGACATAAAAGCTGAAACTCGCTTCAAATCGCTGACTCGCAACAGTGACGTCACGACACACTTTGAAATGAACACCCAGTAGAGGGCGCTGTGTTTGTTGGTGGTTAAATATTAATACTTTGTCTGGCGGGAGATGTGTTATTAAGATTTCAATATACTATGGAAACGATGTAACGTAAGTAAAGTTGTTATTCCAGGGATCAACATGGAAATTCATAGGCTATGATTCCAGTGTAGTTGTTCAATCTTCGAACAAGCAACTGCATTGGAATCATATGAATTTCCATGCTCTGTCATAGACTGTTCGACTCATTGTAGTTTGTACTTCATTTTAATATTTTACTTATACAGAATGTTTCCGATGTGGCGTTACAAACTTTCAGGGATGATGGCGAAGGGCTCATGTATCAATTTGAGATAAGGAACCCTGGTCCGGAAATGACTTAATCGAAACTTACAAGCAAAAATAGTTCAGTGGAAATGAAATAATTTTATTCCTCTGTACACCTTATTTATGTGTATTTATCTGCACATCTTACACATACTGTATTCATCTGACGTTGTTTACTTACAGTATTCCATTCAGTGCGCTGTCTGAGGGATGGGGACAGGAAACTACATTAAAGCAATGCAGATAGCGTAATGTGTAACGGACATGGTCGGTCCTGATATGCACGTCTGTAGACAGCAGTGTATATGTACAAGTTACAGTGTCCAGTCGATCAGTCCTAGTGAAATGAAGGAGTAAACGAGAGTGGAATAAGCAGACCTAATTTTCGAATAAGGATGAGCCAATGGGAACAGTAGACAAGCTCACAGATTGTATCGGGACAAGTACCTATGTAGGAGACATCCGGCCCATACCATCTTTCCACGACTGTCAAAAGGTTAAAGGTAGGAGGGCACGTGGTGCCAAATTACAATTCCATTTCCACACAACTATCAAATTACAATTCCATTTCCACACAACTATTTTTGCTTATAACTTTCGACTCAGTCATTTCCGGACCATGGTTCCTTATCTCAAATTGATACATGTGCCCTTCACCATTATCCCTAAAAGTTTTTAACACCACCTCGGAAACATCCTGTATAACAGTTTATACATGCATTTTATCGATGTTTCAAAATTTAAAAGAAAATTTTTAAATTTCACATTTGTATTGTTTCACAACAGATGTTTGCACATTGTTAAATTTTAACAATGTTTCACAGTTCATTAGATTACACATATGTAATATTTAAACAGATGTATTTATGTATTCACTGGCATAACTTCCGAAGAGACTCAGTCGAGTCGAAAACGTTAAATATTTATTAAACAAAATGTGTACAAATAACTTCTAGTTAATTGTTACAAACAGAAAAGCATAGACGGACCTTGTGTTTAACTTAATTTTTATACGAGACAATTTTAATACGTTTCTCACATACATTAATATGTAATAGTCGGTACAGAAAACTATGTTGCCAATAGTTGTATTTCACCCCATAGATTATTTACAAACGATCAATCAATTAATTACAACGCGTAAGAATTACATACAATTTTGAACGAAACTCTCTGAGTTTAATTTGAACAGATTTATAATGATGTTTCCACCTACAAGGTCTGCTTAAAAGAAAATTATCGCGTCAACAATTACATTCCCTACAAATCGCTCAATAGAAATTAGTTACGAACCCTGGCCACCTGAACAAAACGTACACGAAGGCTATGCATTATCACTGCCGACTGTCGGCATGAAACAGAAATGCTGTGGCGTAACAGTCCTGCCCCATTGACTCAGGCAATTGATTTGTATACTGAGATTTTGCAAACCTCGCGGGAGAGGTAATGGGAAGGAAATTTATAGTTCAAAGACCAGCGAAAGGATCGTTGAATTCCGATAAGAAGAATCAGATAGGCTATTCAATTCTCTTCCTATGCAAATTCATTTACATACTGCTATAAGGAACTTGAAAAGGGAATGATCTCCCAAGCACAGAATGTGGTTTCCTGGGTCTAATGTATAATGTACGCACAACTGAAAGAGAAAGCTAGGAAATCCTATTTAAGTCGGATAAAAGGAAACTGTAAGAACAAAGTTCCCTTTATACATAAAATTAAACATAAAAAATTCAAACCTAAATCAAAGTCGTATTATATTTTCTTTAAAATGGAGCTTGACTGTCTTCTTTTGAACTACTCCAATTCGTGTAATGGGGTGAGCGAAATGGAGTGCGTAAAGATTATATAAAGATTGCAAGGAAATATATAAATAATTGTGAATATAGTAATCGGTGTTCAAATTGATAAAAAAGTAGAGGGAGAAATTTTTATCAGTAATACATTAAATTTTTGTTTCTTTTAAGTATTTATATTCGGGTTTAAAGTTGATATAATAATAATAATAATAATAATAATAATAATAATAATAATACTTTTAAGTATTTACATCCGGGTTTAAAGTTTATGAAATAATAATAATAATAATAATAATAATAATAATAAATAATAATAATATATTTATTTATTTATTGATATTTATGTGCTGGACAACAGCCATTGGCCAATAAAAGTCCAGCACAGTGATACAATTAATACATTAAAACGAACAACTATGGTTAAATAATTGAGATAACAACAAAATAAAGAACGTAGATTACAATGATTAATTTACAAGAATTAATACTATAAAGTTTTATGGAAAAGAGTTCATTCTTACAAAAGTATTACCAATTTGTGTATAAGGATTACGCAAATAATATTAGCAAAGACACTGCTATATTCTAATACTTCTATACATTGAATGGATCGAAATCGCCATCATGTAAGTTAGCATTTTTAATACATCTGGAGACCGGCGAGGAAGATTTAGAATTTCTAATATAGAAGAGTTTGTGATGTCTCATGTCCTTCATAGGAATACGGAGGTTGACACTAGTTTATATAATAATAATAATAATAATAATAATAATTTTATAAAATTTAAACCCGAATATATGTACTTAAAAAACAAATAAAAATTAATATGTTAATGATAAAAATTATTATTATTATTTTTATTATTATTATTATTATTATTATTATTATTATTATTATTATTATTATTATTATTGCCGTGGCGTCGTGGTCTAAGGCATCCTGCCTAGGACTCGCGTTACGGAATGCGCGCTGGTTCGAGTCCTCATGGGGGAAGAAATTTTCTCATGAAATTTCGGCCAATGTATGGGACCGGTGCCCACGCAGCATCGTGATGCACTTGGGGAGCTGCGATAGGTAGCGAAATCCGGTTGCGAATGCCAGCTATAACGGCTGGGGGGATCATCGTGCTAACCACACGATAACTCCATTCTGGTTGGATGATCGTCCACCTCTGCTTCGGCATGTGGGCTTGAGGCCAGCGGCCGGCTGGTCGGTCTAGGCCCTCCACGGGCTATAGCGCCACGGATTATTATTATTATTATTATTATTATTATTATTATTATTATTATTATTACTCTTATACTAAAAGTTACGTGAGTGCTGGATAAAATACAAAAATAACTGGTTTGAACACATCCACGAGATCGTCTCCCAAGAATATTAAACATTACCAACCTTGGGGAACAAGACGACAGGGATGGCCACTGAAAGAACTACTGGACAACTGACACCGGAACGGAACAACCATTTGGTCCAAATCCATTATAGTGTTATGATGATGATGATGATGATGATATTATTATTATTATTATTATTATTATTATTATTATTATTATTATTGTCGTCTTTAACGTTCAATTTTAATTATTGTGGCATATGATACGGTATTTTGAAATTTTGGTACCATATTAACTCTTAATTAAGGTAATATGCATGTTTTTTTAAATTGTTATTTTAGAAAATATGAAAACAAGCAGTATTGTAATAGTCCTATGTTTTGCCAAGGTGTTTAATGTACGAGTTTTTTTCATAAGGTCAAGTAAAGTACGGTATTTTTAAGGTTGTTGCGATATTCTAAATTTATTCGTCTGGCAACCACAGCTGTACGTCAATCATTCTCTTCTCTGCCGCTCGCACATCTAGAGTGTATTTATTTAATGCTGACTTGTGCAGCGTTCGCTGAAAGTTGATTGTTGTGGATTCACTTTTTTACTACTCTTTGCACTTTTATTTCTTAAATTTTTGCTGCGACAAACTTTACTATTTTCATTTTCTCGCGGCATACCAGCGGACCATTCGCGGCACACCAGTTGAAAATGCCTGGTCTAGAAATAACGTGTTCGCTTTTGAAATAACCAAATAATGTAAGGTTAATGACTCTAATTGGCTCTTTCACGTGGCTAACGAGAAAGACAGCTTCTGCACGAATCGTAATCACGTGATTATCATGGTCTAGTCATGGCCACCTTGACAATCGCCTAATAAATGTTCAAAGTTCTAAAAAACAAAGGAATTGCTATATTAAACTCATGTTAAACGTGCATTTATATATCAACTAGTTCAATGTCGGCCATGTTATGACTAAGAATGTGACGTCGCGCCGTAGCCTGTCTTTCTCGTTAGCCACGCTCTTTCATCAGTGATGTCAATATGGCATTAACCGTTTAGCGGACCAGGAGGATGCGAAAATTCTTTATTTATATCCAAGCTTCCATTGATACTCAGCGGGCTACTTAGTAGTACGTAATTATACAGGGACATCATTTTATTTTTACTAGCATTTTTAATATTAAACTGGCTATATCTCTGGATCAACGCCGTTTGGTACCCCTTCCACGACTGGAGTTCGATGATACTGGCGTAATATACAAACAAATCACTTCACTAGGTATAGGAGGGAAGAAAAGTAGTTCATCCATTTACGTAAACTAAGAAATATCGCGCTTCTGAGTTTGATAATTTCATTGGTTTTTGTTTAATCAAAATACAGTACAGTATTAGCAATGAGTGTTTTTACTCACGAACGAAGCTATCTATGTGGACGTATTCATTATGCAGAGTATATTATACTGTCTACAGCACATTAGTGTACAATATAGAGAATGAAGTAAAATTGAAATATAATCATAATATGGATATTTAAACACATTTTTGAAAATGGTGGCCGTTTATTTCGATACAGGCTTCAGTTCTAAATGTGTATATTATCGCATTATAGATTATTGTACCTAATCCCATCCGAAAAGATAAAATTACTCAGACATACTATCTACTGTTCGTCCAAGTGGTTATGTCGTAAGGTCGTAGAATTGAGAAAATCACGTGACGATTAATTACTTAACGAGGCCCTTTTACTTAAGCTATTTTGAACAGTCGTACACTATTACGTAGACGTCCAATCCCTAACAAAATTTAATGTTCTCAGAAAAGAGCTAAGACAGCCCAGCCACTAGCTGGCGAATAAAAGCTGGTGGGGGAAACCGGGATACGACGTAGGCATATGGACAACAGTAGGCCTACCTGTGCGAAAATGATGCAATATAGAAAGCTCTTTCGTCACTGGAAAACGCGAACATATTTTTGGAACGTACTGTTTACTATGACCGTAAGGCTACTATGACTGTATATGCGATCTTGGATCTGTGTGGAGGACGGTTGAACTTCATTAGTAGAAGGGGTGGGAGTGAAGTACGAGGGGCATCCAGAAAGTAAGTTTCCCGATTATTTCCCCTTGAAAGTAAACATAATTAGCCGTGTCAATTGCGCATGACGTATTAATCATATGCCAGCCGGACAGGTCCCGCCTGCTGCCAGTAGCGTGGCAGCAGTGGTCCGAAATGGAACTCTTATTCCTTCTCCCGCCGCCTCGAGGTTCGGTCGGTGATAAAGTTCTTTAATGCACAAAGCATTGCACCAGTTGAAAATCATCGGCAGCTCTGTTAGGTCTATGGGCCGAACACACACACTCTCTCTCTCTCCCTCTCTCTCTCCCCCACTCTCTCTCCCTCCCTCCCTCTCTCTCTCTCTCTCTCTCTCTCTCTCTCTCCGGTTAGCGTTTTGGCAACGACGAAGAGCTGAAGACGTCTGTCACACGCTGGTTCCATTCACAGGCGGCAGAGTTCTACGATAGAGGGATACAAAAGTTGACCTCACGATACGACAAGTGTCTCAATTCTGATGGTGGCTATGTTGAAAAATAGCTGAAACATTTCTGTACCTGTTGCCAATAAATGTTTTCCTGAAAGTACTATGTGTTCTTTTTTTTTAAATAGGGAAACTTACTTTCTGGATTCGCCTCGTACATTCAAAAACTCAGGTACAATACAAATTGAAGTAAAAATAAAATGATGTCCCTGTATAAAGACACGATGGAACATTGACAGAAAAAAGTACAGAGAAACCAGTCTTCAACAATGTCTTTATAAAAGATTGCTTTGAATCCACAAGAATTTGAGCCTTGTGTCTTCACGTGAAAAGTTCGCATGTTATGTATTCGATAGGAGTACGCCAACTTGATTGATTATGGAAACTAGAGCGAGCAATCCTTCTCAGATATTAAAGTCGGTTTGTGTGTGGCGACGCCTCTGTTTGGCTCACGCCAGCTCCTTCGAAATAGAGCGCGGCAGTAACGCGTGTTTAATGCGGGCGCTGGGCTGTGGGGCCTTCATTTTTATGTGGAGTACAAGCTGCGGCGACACTTTTTCGTCCATTAGGAATTCCACATGAGCTCCCCTTCAAAGACTGCTCGTTGCATTCTACTTTTTTTAATTCTGTAGCAGAGGATAACTGCAAAGTCGCTCGATCATGGGCTCAGACAGTGTTTGCGTCTCGTGGGACAAGACTTCGAATCCTGTCCGCTGCCATCAGATCGGAAGGACGCTGCGCTTGATTTATTGCTTGCTTCGCCTGACCTCACGGTTAGGCATAATTAATTAAACCTGAATACGCGGATCAACTTTCCATATCACTGTAATTGCAAAGTCAGGGCTGCACAAACTTCAGTCATTACCAAGTCGGAAGCCTGTATAGGTAGTAATAGTAAAAGCAGTAGTAGTAGTTGTAGTAGCAGTAGTAGTGGTAGTGGTAGTAGTAATAGTATCAGTAGTAGTAATAGTAGTAGTAGCAGTAGTAGTGGTAATAGCAGTAGTAGTGATAGTGGCAGTAGTAGTGGTAGTAGCAGTAGTAGTGGTAGTAGCAGCAGTAGTGGTAGTAGCAGCAGTAGTGGTAGTAGTAGTGATAGTAGCAGTAGTAGTGGTAGTAGTAGTAGTAGTAGTAGCAGCAGTATTGGTAGTAGTGATAGTAGTAGTGATAGCAGCAGTAGTAGTGGTAGTAGCAGTAGTAGCAATAGTAGTGGTAATAGCAGCAGTAGTAGTGGTAGTAGCAGTAGTAATCATAGCAACAGTAGTAAAGATAGTAGCAGTAGTAGTGGTAGTTGTAGTAGTAATAGTAGCAGTAGTTGTGGTAGTAGTAATGGTAGAAGTAGTAGTGGTAGTAGCAGTAGTAGTGGTAGTAGTAATGGTAGTAGTAGTAGTTGTAGTACTAGTAATAGTAGCAGTAGTGGTAGTAGTAATGGTAGAAGTAGTAGTTGGTAGTAGTAGTAACAGTAGCAGTAGTAGTGGTAATAGCAGTAGTAGTGATAGTGGCAGTAGTAGTGATTGTTTTTTTATTTTTATTATTTTTTTTTTTAGTTTATTAGTTTATATTTTTTTTAACTTGGTAATCTTTCTTTAATTATTTTTTTTAAGTAGTTTTTTTGTATTTAGTAGCAGTAGTAGTGGTAGTAGCAGCAGTAGTGGTAGTAGCAGCAGTAGTGGTAGTAGCAGCAGTAGTAGTAGTAGCAGCAGTATTGGTAGTAGCAGCAGTAGTGGTAGTAGTAGTGATAGCAGCAGTAGTAGTGGTAGTAGCAGTAGTAGCAATAGTAGTGGTAATAGCAGCAGTAGTAGTGGTAGTAGCAGTAGTAATCATAGCAACAGTAGTAAAGATAGTAACAGTAGTAGTGGTAGTTGTAGTAGTAATAGTAGCAGTAGTTGTGGTAGCAGTAATGGTAGAAGTAGTAGTGGTAGTAGCAGTAGTAGTGGTAGTAGTAATGGTAGTAGTAGTTGTAGTAGTAGTAATAGTAGCAGTAATGGTAGTTGTAATGGTAGAAGTAGTAGTGGTAGTAGTAGTAACATTAGCAGTAGTAGTATGCTCCCCGTCTCCAATTACACCACAGACACTAGGCGCATGCGCACGTTTTATCTTCTTGTTCTGAACTGAACACGTGTTATTGCTACAGAGCCAGGGGACACATAGCGTTTTATATTAAATATTAATTTAATTTAATTTAATTTAAATATTTAAAAATGAGGACAGTTCCAGTGAAGATAGATACCGATTGTGACTTACAAAGAGACGATGTTGACATCTTGTAATGTTAATTGGTTATTGTTACAGCTGCTCTTTGAGTGCACATGTCCGCAACCGTAGCAGTTATAGTTATACCAGTAGCCGCTTATTAAAGAACCCGCCTACTGCAGGGGGGTAAGAGGGGTATAGCATGTGCGGCGCGTGGAGTCTGAGCTGAGTTTTGCTTGTAGGATACTTATAGTAGTGGTAGTAGCAGTAGTAGTGGTAGTAGCAGTAGTAGTAGTATGAAAGGAGATTTTTGATAATTGAAGGGGTGAGAATGATATAGTACTAAGCCACAAAGACAAAATTTTACAGGAGGGCGTATTGAAAGTTTAGATTTCAATCTATTAGGTGCGATATCATAATTTCTTCTGCGTATGCTTACGTCATTTCTTGAGTAATTTTTATAATATTTTACTAGTAGCTTTCTCATATATGTGTAAGAAATGAACTCGCACAAGAAACCATTTTTGATAAAAGTGTGGCTTTGGACTATCTCATTCTTAAACCTTCAAATCTTTGACTCTCGCCCGTCAGCCTCTTTGGCTTTTATGCCAACCCTTAACCCAGGCATTCTCAACCGCGGTCGCTGCGGCTCTCTGGGGGTGAGAAGACCAGTCAATGGGAATGGCGAAAATAATAATAATAATAATAATAATAATAATAATAATAATAATAATAATAATAATAATAATAATAATAATAATAATATATTTTTTTAATTGTTAAACTATTAGAAAAAACACGAAAATTTTACTTGCAGTAAGTAAGGAAATAAATTTGAAGACAATGGTATGAAAATTAACGTCTCAAAAACTAATGTAATTAACTTTTTCTAGAAAAACTTCACTGAAATTTAATTATTATCTAAATAATGTTCAAACTAAAAGAACGGAGTGTTTAAAAGATCTGGGAAAATTCATTGACAGTAAATTGTATTTTCATAGTCACGTTGATCACATTTACAATCACGCAATCAGAATTTTGGGAATAATACGGTCAATAACTTATTCTTTTTCCACAAATGATTATCTTTTAATGCTCTATTATACACTGGTACGATCGAAACTCGAATATGCATCTGTAGCTTGGAACTCGATTACAACTACAGATTCGGCTAAATTAGAAAATATACAAAGACAATTTATATCTTTATGTTCATTCAGATTTCTGCCCATTAACTCCGGGTATAGTTATGAGAGAAAACGCGAATACTTTAATTGTCAAAATCTATATGTTAGACGCCAAGAACTCGATTACCTGTTCTTTTGTAAGGTCCTCAAAGGTGATATATCCTGTGACTCCTTCTTAAACAATATTACCTGACGTATTCCGTCGAAAAATATGAGAGCCCACAAAATTTTCTATAATATAAATTCAAAATTTCTTTCACCAGTCTCCGGATGCATTAAAAATGCCAACATGCATCCTGCGAATTCGATCCTTTCATTGTATGAACTTGGTTTGCTCTTGGCAATGACTTATCACGAAACAGTGAAGAATCTAGGCGATTGCGTACTGTTTGCGTCGTACCCGGTTGAATTGTGATAATTGCAGAGAGATTTTTTACATTACATCTTCTCTGAATACCAACTTTAGCGAACCATAGGAGACAAGGAATGTAAGAGACAAATTGTTAACAAAGTAACACTTCCAAAATACTCATTTCGAATGTCTGGCACTTTGGAAATGGCGGAAACGACATTTTGACCGGGTTCGCGCAGTTTTTCGTTGATAGATGACCGCTCCGGGACCTCTAACACCAGCCAGCGATAGTCTACATGCGAATGGGCCGTGGAAGCATGGGAGACATTCGCTGAAATGGGAATATATGTCGAGCTAGGGGAACTGCCTCAACTTCTGAAAGCAGAACTTATTACTGGATACTGAAACCATTCCATTGAATTTATTTATTATTCTGAATATTTATTTTTATGGACATGTTGGTAGGAATTACAGAGTACAGACAGCATAGGGGATCCCTAGCCTAACAGTGACAACCTTATATATTTGTAATATTTTTTATAGAATGGATCGCGTACAAAAATACGGAGGTAGGCTATATGATAAGTTGAAATTTATTTATACTAAATTAATTATACAGAACATAAAAAATCACGAACATCCGTAGTTTCATTATAATACAAGAAATACAAAAATTATTAACAGAAATATTATATATAATAAACAAATTAGAATATAAAACATAGTATTAATCATTGACAAGCAGATGTTGAAAATTCAGAGTGCATTTTAATTATGGAGTTATACAGGGTGGAAGTGAAATAACCTTGCAGATTGAAATGAACAGAAAATAGTACATTATGCAACGAGCCTACAATGGTAGTAATTAAGACGAGAGTATGTTTGTTTAAGAAACGAGCGCAAGCGAGTTTCATAATTTTCATACGAGCGTCTTAATTACCGTTATAGGCAAGTTTCATACGACTTTTTATGCTCGACCATATTCTAACTTGAAATTATTCATAAGTATTCACGTTATGGTTATGTAAGTGAGGAGCGGAACTGACCTGAATTGTGAGATGTGCGCAGACGCGAAAGTATCGATTTTTTTCGAGGCACGAATGTCATTGACCTTGATATAATCTAGAGAATAACATGAACATTAGTCTTGATATAACCTGGAAATTGATTTAGAATTGAAAAATGAGATGACAAATTGAATTTATTTCAATATTATTTACAATTAACGCTAATTATTATAGTAACAGAACATAACCTTCTGCGACAGTATTGGATTTCCAGCCTCCGTGACTTCTCGCTAATTGTCTTTCGATTGCATATCCGAGAATAATCGATACTTGCGGTTTTATAATGGTACAATGGTGACTTCTCATTGGCTGAACAACTGAATTATAATGAATAAGTGTACTTTAATGAGGTGCATTAAAGGGCTACCACCAGATGTATAATTACTACATTTCGGCATGGTCGAACATAAACTATATTACATTTTGTGATTAAAAGCACGGCTAATTAGAAAATTAAGTTTGAAGTTTCAGCAGTCCGGCAACATCGCCGCTAACACATTCGTCTTGTGATATAGATGTAAGCGGTCAACGAGTCCATCGCTGTTGAGTAATGGTCAGCACGTGTGACTATGAAAGGAGCAGGCCTGGGTTCAAATCCTGGTTGGGACAAATTACCTGATTGGGGTTTCTTCCGGGGTTTTCCCTCAACCAATTGAAGCAGAATTGCTGGGTAACTTTCAGCGTTGGATCTCGGACTCATTTCGCCATCATTAATTCACATATCACCATCATCTGAATATAATGAATAAGCAGTCGCGGACAGCCGATGGAGGGTGGTCCTCCAGCTTGGGGGTTGGGCGAAAGGCTAACAACCCATCACCGTAAAAAACATCTTGTTACGAAATCTTCAAATAAACCTCGGAAAAGGTGCTTAGGAAAATATTTGGAGCTAAGGGGGATGAAGTTACAGGAGAATGGAGAAAGTTACAGAACTGCACGCATTGTATTCTTCACCTAAGCTTAACATAATTAGGAACATTAAATCCAGACGTTTGAGATGGGCAGGGCATGTAGTACGTATGGCCAAATCCAGAAATGCATATAGAGTGTTAGTTGGGAGGCCGGAGGGAAAAAGACCTTTGGGGAGGCCGAAACGTCGATGGGAAGATAATATTAAAATGGCTTTGAGGGAGGTGGGATATGATGATAGAGACTGGATTAATCTTGCTCAGGATAGGGACAAATGGCGGGCTAATTTGAGGGCGGCAATGAACCTCCAGGTGCCTTAAAAGCCAGTAAGTAAGTAAGTAAGTAAGTAAGTAAGTAAGTAAGTAACTAAGTAAGTATCATCATCATCATCATCTCATCATCCATACAATAGCCTGGGTTAAGTTCACGGTGCGGCGTGCTGAGCTTGTATAATCTATAGTACGTGATTTGGACAGAATTAATGTTTTCAACTAATATCTTACAATTGTTTTATTTATGTCTAGAAAAAAAGATGTTCTGATAATTGTGTTACTTCGGACTAGTTTATTTTGTGGCAAATGGTAAATATACAGGTAGGTAACTGAAGAAACAGATAATCTACAGTAATATGATAAATTATTATATAATGAATTGATTTCAATGTGTCATTTATTTTAGGTAGATGTGGTCTTTGCTGTAATTCATTTTATTGTGTGTGGTAGACATCACGATTACAAAACAGGTAATCTATACTAATTTAATACACTACAAAACTCATTTTGATTAATTAATTATTCACTTTATGTAGGTTAGGTAATTCCTGTTATTTATTTTGTAGTGTAGGTTGGACATTAATAAATAAGATGTCTCATTTGATAGGTTCTATATATTAAGAAATTGCAGGGGCAGACTCATAAATACAGTATGTAGGTATAGAACAAAGACAAGAATGTTTTTCTGATGGGCAATTATATGTCGATTTGTCTAGATCCAGAAACTCAGAAGATCAATACATATTAATTCCTAACGGCAATGAAACTAAAAATGTAGTTTATGCAGAGACAGTGTAATATCACAAAATAAGCATGCAATGTCGTAATTAAATAAATATTGTATTCCGTGTTTAATTAATTGAACGAGTTACATCAGCTTCTTGTCTATGCGGATGACGTGGATATGTTAGCAGAAAATCCACAAACGATTAGGAAAAACACGGAAATACTACTTGAAGCAAGTAAAGCGATAGGGTTGGAAGTAAATTCCGAAACGACTAAGTATATGTCTCGTGACCAGAACATTGTACAAAATGGAACTATAAAAATTGGAGATTTATCCTTCGAAGAGGTGGAAAAATTCAAATATCTTGGAGCAACAGTAACAAATATAAATGACACTCGGGAGGATATTAAACGCAGAATAAATATGGGAAATGTCTGTTATTATTCGGTTGAGAAGCTTTTGTCATCTAGTCTGCTGTCAAAAAATCTGAAAGTTAGAATTTATAAAACAGTCATATTACCGGTTGTTCTGTATGGTTGTGAAACTTGGACTCTCACTCTGAGAGAGGAACATAGGTTAAGGGTGTTTGAGAATAAGGTTCTTAGGAAAATATTTGGGGCTAAGCGGGATGAAGTTACAGGAGAATGGAGAAAGTTACACAACGCAGAACTGCACGCATTGTATTCTTCATCTGACATAATTAGGAACATTAAATCCAGACGTTTGAGATGGGCAGGGCATGTAGCACGTATGGGCGAATCAAGAAATGCATATAGAGTATTAGTTGGGAGACCGGAGGGAATAAGACCTTTGGGGAGGCCGAGACGTAGATGGGAAGATAATATTAAAATGGATTTGAGGCAGGTGGGATATGATGGTAGAGACTAGATTAATCTTGTTCAGGATAGGGAGCAATGGTGGGCTTATGTGAGGGCGGCAATGAAACTCCGGGTTCATTAAAAGCCATAAGTAAGTAAGTAAGTAAGTAAGTAAGTAAGTAAGTAAGTTAGTAAGTAAGTAAGTATTCCGTATTTAATTATATTTCTAGCTAATTGTTTGCTAAGTTATAACAAAGCTATATTTTAAAGTAAAATAGATTTACGTAAACTATATTTATTTGTAATAAGTGAAGCGAAGTGTATGGGTATGGCTAGTTATTGCATAAAAATATATGCAATTTCAATTTCAAAGTGAAAATAAGCATTTTGAATGTAATATGTCAGTAACTTACTCAAATTTCGTTAAGCGAGCGCAAATTCACAAATCATTTAAGAGGTGGATTGCAAAGTGTCGTAAGTCCTCTTTTTTTTGTAGATTTTAAATTTCTTTATCTTAAGTCTATACAACTGTGTAAGTTTATTTAACAGACTATCCTAAGTCTTGACTTAGTGTCTGCATATGTTTTTTTTTTCAACGGATCCAAGGGTGTCAAATTTATTTTATCAGTTTTGTCATTTTTCTCGTAACTTGTCTTTTGGACTTAGGCCAGCTTGGAATCCACCTCTTCAATTTCGTATGAAAATAATAAATGGCAGAAAGTGAATACTCCAATCTATGTAATGTTGTGACGTATAAATCACATGTTATTGGTGTCTTAAACTGTGATGATTCTGAAGGCGTAGTTGTGTTTCATTCCTTCTACATCGGTTTCCTGCTTTGTCAACCACAGAACTCTGAAGTCTCAAAAGACGTTCTGTGGATACATCTTTTGGGAATTTAATTTGGCCGGAAATTTTTCCCGAGTCAGGGTTTCTTTTACCTGTATGTAAAAAATGTACGGTATAGGACCTTTACATTTAGTTCCCTTCCCATTGAAGCGCCACTAAGGATTTTTTTATCTTAAAAGTTCATTGCCCTGCGTCTGGTTTGTTCGCGAGATGCTTCATTTCATAGAAAGGAATATTAACCACATAGAAACAAAATCTACTTCACTTAGTGCTCTATTCTGAAATTTTATGACCTAACAAGTCCTAGATGTGTATACAAATTTTATAACGTGGTGTGCAATAAATCGTTGAGAATTGTGTTGCCTGTCAAAATATAATTTAATTTAAACTCCTGAAAATTATCGGAGCAACTACTAGACAAGAATAGAAAATGTGGCAGCGTTTTGCGCCAGTAAAAAACAACTAGTAGGTGCAAGACTTAACTAAACGTAGCAATAATCGGAATGCAAAAAAGAGCAATGAGTTATGGACTATATTTTTCTTTTACTCTGTTTACTCTATGCTTTCCTTCTTTTATAAGGAATTCCTTTTGTGTTTGGCTGTAATTTGCGGTAATGTTATAAAAATTGGTAGAAATAATATGAAAGTATAATTCATTACATTAAGTTATAAGTGATAAAATATATATTATTTATTTTCTTATAGAAGGGAAGACCCAATTGCAGTAAGCCTACAGTATTATAGTTGCTAAGACTTACTTTATCTAATTACAATAGCACTAATATCAATAATTTTAATATGTTTGGTATTGTTGTTGACTCTGAACTAACCTGGGAGCACCGTGTTGATTATTTTTGTATCAAATTGTCCAGAATATTGTATTTGTTAGAAAGCCTGAAGAATTTTCTTCCCTTAACCTCATTAAAAACTGCTTATTGTGCTTATTTTAATAGTCTTTTAAAGTATGGGATTATTTTGCGGGGAGGTAGCCCTCATATCAATAAGTTGTTTAAGTTGAAAAAAAAGGCAATAAGAATAATCACTAATTCTTCAAATAATGAACATTGTAGACCACTCTTTTCAAAGGAAAAGATATTAACAGTTACTTGTTTGTATATTTTAGATTTATTATTATTTGGAAAGGATAATTTTAATGATTTTATTGTAAAGGAAGATATTCACACTGACACAAGAGGGCACAGAAATACATTTGGCCATGATAAGATTGCCTAAAACAAAACGGAATTTTTTGATAATAGGAATGAAAGTGTCAAATAAATTTCCTCATTTTGTTTTTGGTTTTAACAGAAACTTGTTAAAGAAAAAGGTATCTGAATGGTTACTAAGTAAGTCTTATTATAATCTTAATGAATTCAATTGTGACGTCATAAATATTTAATCCGTGGCTAACGAGAAAGACAGGCTATGGCGCGACGTCACAGTATTAGTCATAACATGGCCAACATTGAACAAGTTTATATATAAATGCACGTTTAAAGGCGTTTAATATAGCAATTCCTTTGTTTCTTCGGAACTTAGAACATGCATTTATATTAGGCGATTGTCAATATGGCCATGACTACACCACGTGACTCCAATTCGTGCCCAAGCCTGTCTTTCTCGTTAGCCACGTATTTAATCTTAATGTTATGTATTGTTTTTTTGTTGTGTAATTTTAAGACGTTTTTGCACCTTTATGTGTTCATAGACTGTAAATTAAAATAAATAAATAAATAAATAAATAAATAAATAAATAAATAAATAAATAAATAAATAAATAAATAAATAAATAAATAAATAAATAAATAAATAAGTAAATAAATAAATAAAAAGGAAAATAAAACATGGAAATAGAAATAAATAGAGATATAAATATTAGATACAGATATACATAAAAATGAAAAATGAAAAAAAGATAAATACAGTCATAAATGCAAGGCGCAGATATAAATACAATAATTAAAAAAAAAATTGAAATAAAATATTAGTTTTCAATAATGAGATTCTAACAAGCAGTACTGTGAATGTAGATCGTTTAAGAGGAAAATGTGAAACTGGGCTATATTCTTTCGTGTACATTTAAGTTTCACAATATAGGAGTGTCATTTGAAATTTCAGAGACGAGGAGAAATCTAAAATGCAATCGACACTGGTTTTAAACTTCCTCATCACTATCTAAATTTACGTACTTTTTTGTTTAAATTAAATTTATCTGGAATAAATAGTTAGGCCTACTTAGACTGGGAAGTTTTTAAATGAAAGCCCGATAATTTTTTCGGACCTGGTATAGTGTAAAAACAAGATGAGGTACTTATTACAAGGCTTGTTAATTATTTTGCAGTTAATTTCATTTCTGTGCATGGTTGGAAAAGAAATAAAAATGTGTCTATGTTTTGGAACCCACCCACAGCTCAGCAGCGGTGTCTCTGTTGCGAATGTGGGACGGAATGGCGGCAGCGACAATTACAAAGAGCGCATGGAACAGACGGTCTGTACGTGGTGTTCATTACACAGACTGCCACGCTAACCATGCAACAAGCGCGTCCGTTAATTACTGAATAATTCAATACGTGAACACGTGAGCATGTCACGTTTTGAACAGTGCCTGCGTGTTCAGGTCGTGCAAGAGAATCCCCTGACTTGCCTAATCAATTGTCAGAACGGGATCCTCCATGCATTACCATATTCAGCAAGTGCTGATAAACGGCTCATCCTGTCATGATTTTCAACTGTCTCGAACCCACTGGCCTGCCGGCCTTCAGTTCCTCCGCAGGATGGAAATTCATCATCGTGATACGACAGCCTCATTCTCAGAAAGAGATCAGCCAGCATGAATATCAGCTCTGAAGGAATTCACGTTTTGTTCCGGATTAAATTTGTGACATTATCCTAATGAATTTACGGAAATGGGATTGGTCGCAACTGAATTTCTGATATTTGACGTTTGTAAACTACGCCATATAAATTTTCTCGTTTAATTCGTTCGAGTGGGAATTTTACCGGAAGCAAGTAAAGAGATGGGTTTGGAAGTAAATCCCGAAAATACAAAATATATGATTATGTCACGTGACCAGAATATTGTACGAAATGGAAATATAAAAATTGGAAATTTATCTTTTGAAGAGGTGGAAAAATTCAAATATCTTGGAGCAACAGTAACAAATAGAAATGATATTCGGGAGGAAATTAAACACAGAATAAATATGGGAAATGTCTGTTATTATTCGGTTGAGAAGCTTTTATCATCCAGTCTGCTGTCAAAAAATCTGAAAGTTAGAATTTATAAAACAGTTATATTACCGGTTGTTCTGTATGGTTGTGAAACTTGGACTCTCACTTTGAGAGAGGAACATAGGTTAAGGGTGTTTGAGAATAAGGTGCTTAGGAAAATATTTGGGGCTAAGAGGGATGAAGTTACAGGAGAATGGAGAAAGTTGCACAACACAGAACTGCACGCATTGTATTCTTCACCTGACATAATTAGAAACATTATATCCAGACGTTTGAGATGGGCAGGGCATGTAGCACGTATGAGCGAATCCAGAAATGCATATAGAGTGTTAGTTGGGAGGCCGGAGGGAAAAGACCTTTAGGGAGGCCGAGACATAGATGGGAAGATAATATTAAAATGGATTTGAGGGAGGTGGGATATGACGATAGAGAATGGATTAATATATCTCAGGATAGGGACCAATGGCGGGCTTATGTGAGGGCGGCAATGAACCTGCGGGTTCCTTAAAAGCCAGTAAGTAAGTAAGTAAGTAAGTAAGTAAGTAAGTAAGTAAGTAAGTAAGTAAGTAAGTAAGTAAGTAAGTGTCTTGTTCTGCCACACTAAACATAATTTAATCTTATAATTGTCACGTCTGTACATTCGCACAGGTTTTGTTTAACTTAATTATTGATCTAGTTATTCCACACGAAATAAAAGTCTTAGATTTATGACGTACATGTGTGCACACTTTTGATTTGCTGAAAAAGATCTAGCCCTTCTATTATAAATAAAATTCCTTTTTTTTAGTAGTAAGGTATATCTGCGTACAAATTGTGTTGGAATAAATATAGTTCTTCCATAGCAAATAAAATTCACTCTTTCAGGAGTCACGTGTACCTTTGTACAATTTTTTTTGGAATAAATTTAGTCCTTTCCACATCAAAATTCAGTCTCTCGGTAGTCACTTATATCTCTGTGGAATTTTTGTTGGAATAGATCTAGTTACTTCATAACTTCTTTGAGGGCTGTCCTTCCTTAAGGAGATTCAAGAATAATTTAAAGAGTTGTGTATAAAGTGAAAATTAAAATTAAGGTACATTCAACATTTAATTTTTTAAGGTGGCATGTATTTATCTAGCCTGACGAGTTTACTTCCTTGGTTTGAATTGTAAATTATTTAAAAATAGCGTGTAAGAGGGCCTTAGACTAGAAATGTTTAGTTTAAATGTAGTTCTGTTTATAAGTACAGTATGCATAAGAATTCAATTATTTGACTTATTTGAACTGTTGTATCAGTGAAGCGAGGTGAGTCAGTGAAGTTATGGTTTTACAGTGCAGTGAACAGTTCCGATCAGTGATAATTTATAGCGTCAATGAAATGTGTTCTATAGTGTCAGCGAAATGTGTTACAGAGTGTCAGTGAAATGTGTGCTAAAGTGTCAGTGAAATGCGTCATAGTGCCACTACAGGGAATGAGATGAGAGTAAAGTGAAAGACTATTGAAAATTATGTAGGACCTATACATAATCATGTAGGGTGTGTTGTAAAATTAGGTGTTTTATTTTATGTTTTATTATTATTGTGTTAAATTGTATTGTGTATTCTTATTGTATTGTGTATAAAATTGTATATGTGTTGTAAATTTTATTATGTATTGTAAATTTTATTGTGTATTGCTTATATTTTAACTGTGTATTGTTAATATTGTATATACCACTGCCACCGGGTGCTTGCCCACTTGCAGTGTAAATAAATACATACATACATAACAAATGAAACTAAGTCCATTAGTAGTCTTCTATGTCTTCGTACAATTTTATTGGAACAGATCTAGTCCCTCCGTAACAAATAAAATTCAGTCTAGAATAACTCTTCTCGAATTCCCAGCCAGGTGAGTTGGAGATTTGAAGTTCATTCTCTGAAGAAGATGGCAGAGCTAGCTGCCGAAAGCTTGGAAGCAAATCTCCAACTCACCTGGCTGAGAACCCGAGAAGAGTTATTCAACATCAAACGCCGGGAAAGCCTCAAGTCATACAAAATTCAGTCTTTTTTGCAGTCATATGTATTTTCGTACCATTTTTGTTGGAACAGATCTAGGCCTTCCGTAAAAAAATTCAATCGTTTTGTAGTCATGTATATCTTTGTACAATTTTATTTTTGTTGGAACATATATAGTTCCTACGTAGCAAATAAAATTAAGATTTTTTGTAGTCACATACAACTTCATACATTTTTTCTTAAAACAGATCTGGTCCCTCCATAACAAATAAAATTCAATCTTTTTGTAGTCACGTATATCTTCATTTTTGTTGGAACAGATATAGTCCCTCCGTAACAAATAAAATTCGATCTTCTTGTACTGTATCTTAGTACAATTTTTGTTGGAATAGATCTAGTTCTTTAATCACAAATAAAATTCACTCTTTCAGTATTAACATGCATCTTCGTACAATATTTGTCGGAATAGCTTTAGTCCTTCCGTAACAAATGAAATTCAGTTTTAAATAGACGCATTTATTTCAACTGTTTTACTTGGAATATATATAGTTCTTCAATAAGAAATAAAATCCAGTCTTTAAATTGTAACATATCTTCGTAACCTACACTTGTTTCTTGGAAAAGCTCTAGCACTTCCCATACTACATAAAATTTAGTCTTACAATTGTTACGTATACGTTTGCACACCTTTTTTTGGAGTGAATCTATTTGTAATTATTCAATAACATATCAAAATAAATTTAGTCTTACGGTTCTTAGGTATACTTTGCACAATTTTTGTCGGAATAGATCTAGTTATTTCATTGAAATAAAATTTAACCCTACGGTCGCACAATTGTTGTTTGGAAAGATGTAGACATTTCTTTCAAAATAAAATTTATCGTACAATAATTGTCACGTACATCTTCGCACAGATTTTGCTGGGATAGATGTAGTTATTCCTTTACGAATAACAGAATTTGTGTTAAGTATAAGGTGTTATATTCATATTTTTTGTTGGAATAGATGTAGTTCCTCCATTCCAATAATAGAATTTAGTCTTACAGTTCCTAAGTATACTTGTGTAAAACATTTACAGGAATAGATGTTTGTTGGAATAGAGTAGAAACTTCTTTCATTCCAAAAAAAAAAAAACATTTAGTCTTACTGTTGTTACAGATATCGTTGCACAATTTATGTTGAAATAGGTTACTTCTTCCATTCCGAATGAAATTTAGTCGTACTTTTGTTACATATATCTTTGTCACAATTTTTGTTGGAATATATGTAGTTCTTCCATTCCAAATAAAAATTAGTCTTACTTTTCTTACAACAATTTGAACAATTTTGTTGGAATATATGTAGTTCTTAGATTCCAAAAAATAAAATTAGTCTTACGGCTGTTAGGTATTGCACAATTTACACCTATGTTGGAATAGATGTAGACTCCCTCCTCTACCCGAAATTGTGTGTAAGTCAGAGGAAAGGGAGGTTAAACAGAAATAAATATGGATGTAGTTCTTTCATTCTAAATAAAATTTAATTTACCATGTCTACTAGTTGTTACGTACCACTATATCTTCGTATAT
Organism: Periplaneta americana; assembly: GCF_040183065.1. NCBI lineage: Eukaryota > Metazoa > Arthropoda > Insecta > Blattodea > Blattidae > Periplaneta > Periplaneta americana. The sequence goes on along the minus strand of NC_091132.1, from coordinate 30,100,294 downwards.
ACTCGTATTTTATTGGAATAAATCTAGTTCTAGTTCTTTTGTGGAAAATAAAATTCAGTCGCACAGAAGTCACGTAGGTACACAATTTTTGTTGGAATAGATGTAATGTTTCAATTTTGAATAAAATCTTATTCTTCCATAGCAGATAAAATGACTTTGAGTTGTCACTGTATATTGGAAGGGTTAGTATTGCGAATAAAATCTTCTCCTGCACTCGGTACGAGTATTTTTTTTGTGGTAACTGCAATTTTTAAGTAAATACAACTAAGCTTTATAGATGTTACATAACATATTATTTGAATTTGTTCTTGTAGCAATAACTATAGTTCTTCTAGAGGAAAACAAACTTACAGGAGTTACATAAGTTATATAAAGGACAACTTCTGGTGTAATAGCTCTAGTCCTGCATTAGTAAATCATATTTAGACCACAGTTGTTTAACAAAATCTTACATTCATTTTGTTATAACAGCTTTTTCTTCCAAACCAAACAAAATCCAGTCCTGCTTTTGTCACGCATGTCTTAATTTACTGTACTTAAAAGAACCCTTGCACAGTGTATTTCTAAAAATCAAGTTGAAGCTGACATTGGTACTTTGAATTAAAACGGTTTCATCTAAAATGAGCAGCGAACTTCTGGAGAACTCGGATGAAGGGGTGTTGGACTCAGGGCAATTAATTCTCATTATATGCAGCGTGGAAGAAGTTTTTACTCGATTCCTGCGAGACAAAAAAATTCCAACTCTCAAAAGTCTTACAGTGTGTTACAGAATTTGTAACATTTCATGCTGGCACCGGGTTACATGTCTTATAGCAGGGCTGAAGCACTAATTCCGTGTTGACCCGAAGCTGGAAATTACTGTCTCGATTGTAGATTATCCACGCGGGATTCACGACACATTGACTGCGCCGTATTGAATCCAGACTTGTCAAATATTTCAAAAGAGGATATCTGATCGCGTCTAAATTATGCTATGCCCGGGGGATGTCGTAAACACAATATTGTGTTAATTATTCTCAAATTGCCTCATTTGTTTCTTATCGCCCTGTCATGTCCCGGCGGCTGCAGTTTATGCACGCTCCTCTCCGTTAATTTGGGCATTTCATGCATGCGATAGAATGTCTGGCTTAATCCTGTAATTTTTGTTGTTCGTGGACAAGCCTGCCCCATGTAAGACCTTCTGTCAAGTAGTTAAACCTTAAGTGGACTGACTTCTCCCAGGATTTAAAGACAAAATTCGATTAGTTAAATAAAAATTGTCATAGATGATTATAAAGTGCCAAACATGTAACCGGGTGATTCAAAAGGCTATGCCAATATACTAAGGAAATCGGAAATGCTGTAAATTAGAGCTCATAGTGAAATTCCATAAATAATAATACTTTTTTAATATCAGATCTCATGCTTAATTGGGGGAGGTGTGACTACATAAACTCTTGTAACAAAGACAGCAGAACAGGTTTAGCGTGGCTAAGATTGGGAGCATGGAAGGATAATCAAATTGTCAACGAAGAAGGGGAGCGTCTTTGTCCGCTTTGCAAAGAAAAGGACTTCTATAAACATATTTTATTACAGTGTGTCGAATTGGAACATGTACGGAGAAAATATCTACTAAGTTAGAATAGGAGTTCGCTTGCATGTCTCGACCTCATGGGGAATAGAGTATGGGAATAAAAGACTGGATTGTTCCTCTTGAAGGCGAGAAAGATTAGAACTTCAGCTGTTGAAGTTTGTGACGCGAACTGAGGAAGGGATAATAGTATCCACCAAAATGTACACTTTTATGTTAGGATATATTATATAACGTGTTTTATTGTGCCATTTCCATTTTAATATGTGTATTCTTTTAGAGAGTAGTTGGGTGTAATCATAGGTGGGGGGGGGGTACCTACAAAGGAGGACTTGTTTTGGGTACAAAGCATGTACGGTCACAAGACCCGTGCATTGGATTTTAGAGAAAATTATGATAATATAAAATCTGTATGTATAATATTACTCTTTAAATCCATCTATCTATCTACCTTCTACTTTTTTAATACATTTACTGTTTCTTATAGAGTAAAGATTGGTAATATTATGATACAAGTAAAATTGTGATAGTTCTTTTTGAGAATTTATTACAATTTTACTGAGCGAAAGAGGTACCAGTTTTGTGCAGAAACTTATTCACGAATATTTCCTTAATACGTACGTTGACGCAAAAAACCGGTTTTCCTCTCGCTCAGTAAAATTGTAATAAATTCTCAACCAAAACTATCACAATATTACCAACCTTTACCCTATGTAGAATGTCACAGACTAATGCGTTTGCCTGAAGATCTGGAGATGCTTTGGGGCGTGGGTTCGATTTCTGCTTGGGCTGATTACTGGCTTGAGTTCTTTCATAGAGTTTCCCCAGCCGTAAGGTAAATGTCAAGTAATCTATAGCGAATATTCGGCCTCATCTCCCCAAATACCACCTCGCTGTAACCAATTCCGTCGACACTAAATAACCTAGTAGTTGATACAAGTTGTTCAGTAAGTTTGAACAACGGCTTCATCGAAATTTAAATTGTACGAGGGGAAAAAATGCAACTCAATGCTTTAGAGCAGAGTTTTTTAATGTTTTGATACTAGCAGAGAGATAGGGAAAAAATACATCAATTTGTTTCTTTAGCATTTATATTGACTTCATTATTAAATATCATAACATTTAAATTCAAAATTTTACAATCACACGAAGAAACAGTTTGTTTATCCTTATTCTCTCAAAGTCACTCCCATACTCACTCTATATCTGTTGCTGTTTATTTTCCCATGGTATGACAAATGTCTAAATTCCGATGAGGAATATGTTGAAAAATAACTCAACGGTTGTTGTATCTGTTCCAAAAAAACTTGCATTGAAATTGTGTTTTCTTTCTGTAAACGACCCCAGAGAATCTTACTTTCTAGACGATCCTCATAATTGCGCTCAAGTGGTCAAAATTTGTATAAGCACTTGTTTTGACATTATTAACGAGATGGAAGAAGAAAAAAATATTTTTTTTTATCTGCCTCCACGAGAATGTTTGCTTGTCAGACGTACGAGTAACTCCGAGAAAGATGGAGCAAATGGAGTGCGCTGTCTTCCAAGGATTTGATAACAAGTTCTTGATATGCCAGAGAGCTCTACTTCGAAGTATGTAAAGTTTTTAGTAATTTATTGTTGCCATAACTTCTCGAATATCCTTGTATTAAGAGATGAGAGAACTATGATCTACAAGAAATGTGAATATAAATTCTTCCTATTAGTCAAACCTTTTCATATCTTAAATGTTTTATTACTGTTTAGAAAACTTATAATTCACTTGTGGTTAACTAAAATGTAGAAAAACGATAGCCTGTATAGATAATGAAATGAGCTTATTACAGTAAACGAAATAAACCCCCTAGAACAATGTTAATTTTATAATGTTCACTGCCGATCTTAATGTAACTCTTCATGTAGTAAGCCTCCGTTTGTTTACTATGTAAATACTCGTAGGTGCAAAATAAGTTCAAAATGCGAAAAGACAAACTACATTTCTTGTTGCAAGCCTGCAGACTTTCATCTCGCAGCTTACTGACAAAACATTTCAAAACCCTCTGTATACGTGGCGTAGCAAAAAGGACTAAAACGTGTTCTTCTATATAACACTTGAACTTTAATGCAATAAAAGTTCATGTTTACAGGATAGTCAACGATCAGAAAACCATTTTTATAAAATTTTAATTGAGGAAAAGTAATAAACGTTCAACTTGATTATGATGATGATAGAAAGAGAAAATGGGAGGATAAAGAATTAAAAGGCACGCGTTCAAGAAAATTTGGGGATGTGAGGAATAATATATGTGAGCTCGAGCTTGTTATTCATTTGTCTCACTCCGTTTTAACCGTTTCATTGAAGACACTTCAGAGAATTTTAGAGAAGATCTGAAATAAGTTCAACATGCAAGAAACCGGCGCTAAGAATAAAAATGAAACTAGCCACAAATTTACTGGAAGACATCTTTCGAAAACTGATTTGGAAAAAACACGGCATAAACATAAATGAGCGGGTTCGCTTCCCGCTTGCGCTGATTACCTGGTTGGGGTTTTCCGAGGTTTTCCCCAACCGTAAGGAAAATGTCAGGTAATATATGGCGAATCCTCGGCCTCATCTCGCCAAATATCATCTCGCGATCACCAATCCCATCGACGCTAAATAATCTCGTAGTTAATACAGCGTAGTTAAATAACCAAGTAAAAAAATTAAAAATAAACATAAATGACAGAAAACTAAGAAATCTTCCCTAAGCAAATAACACTGTCTTTTTCGAAAAATCCGCTAATGATGACAAAAAAATGCTGGAGGATGTGAACAAGAAGTCAAGAAGTTGGACTAGTCATGAACCCGAGAAAAACGAAGCTTATGACAAATCACACAGAAATTGAAATAAAAATTAGTGACGTAAGCCTGGACTACACATACTAGTACCTTGGCCAGACACTATCCTTTCACAAGACATGCACAAAGGAAATCAAAAGAAGGATAGCTCTGGTGAAAGAAATTTTGGAGTTTGAAATACATTGTGACTGACAAATACCAAACTATGACGACAAAAAAAGAAGTGACGGAGAAGTGTGTGATCCCTGTTCTTCTGTACGCTTGCCAAACATGATCAAAACAGAAAAGGATAATGCTTCAAAGCTGTGAAAAAAAGTGAAGCTAACCACAAACGTCTTTCTGAGCGACAGAATACGGAGCACTGACATAAGGAAGAAGTCGGGTATGAGCGACGTGGTGACAGCAGCACAACGACTCAAGTAGAAGTGGGGTGGCCACGTGTACAGAATTCATCCGACGAAGTGCGCGCCGACAAAATCAACATGGGACCCAAGAATGGGAAAGAGGAACATCGGCAGATCACAAGCGCATTGGGCGGACTCTTGAGGAAGGAGGCAGGAGGATAATGGACCTGAGCAGCTAAATGCAGAACATCCTGGAGAGAACTGCAGGAAAGGCGGACAGTTTAAGGAATGCTGAGAGAACTAACAAACTTATTTAACCTACATATACCGGAATATTACACTGAATGGCAAATTTCATGTGCAGAGGTAAGAATAATATGACATACCTCCGCAATAAATCGACCGATTATCATGAAACAAGTTCTGGGTAAATTATCTTAATATATTATCTGTAGTAATGTCACGAGCGGTCTGAGATTTATCTCGGAAATCTCAGACCTCGAGTGACATTTATTAGGACTATTTCGTGAAAAAATTAAAATTTAAACAATATATCCCTAAAATTCGATCACAAAATGTTAATAATTGTATATTAACGAATACTTAACCTATTCAGACATTGTGAAGTTGAAATACTCGTAGATGAATATCGATTACTGCAATAAAGAAATTCGATGTTATTATTCAGTAATGCCAATTGCGAAAAGCGAAATACAGGTTTAACAATGTTAATTACATGTACTGCACTTTTCTCTTATTATTATAACATAAATACATTTTCATTTTCTGCTGAAATCATAATTTAATTTAACAGTAACTGTGGGGACAGCTATATACCAATGCTTATGTATTCACAGCGAGATATTCTGCTACACAGTGAAGCCATCGCTGTATGGATAGGCCTAATTAAAACACAAATTTTATTACGCCATACGGAAGGCAGTTTGATCAAAGACTTTATTGTTACTATGCAAGGTGTTTGGGTTTAATATGCGATGATGTTACATAAATTTGAACATCTGACTTTCTATTAATTGTTTAATTTCATTCACAAAATACAAATTTTATAGGCTACAATTATAGGTTAAGTTTCTCGTACCTGTGGGTGTGCCTTATTTCGACCGTTACTTGTAATCAGTGCTACACGAAAGTATTTTTTATAGCTCGACAAACGCATTCTCGCTGTAGTGTGTAACGGAACTAAAGCTGCATCTATACAGTTCAATATTCCAATCGCGTATGCGTGCAATCTGGGAAGAATATTGAAAGAATCAAGTTTAAAAGGTACGTTCAATTAAGATGCATGAAGATTTTGTGTCTACAAAGTGCTCCGTTTTGAACGTCGTCTTCACTGCGTAAATATATTAATTAATATTAACTATATATCAATCTTGCATTCATTGCTTTAGAGTTGAAAGAAAAGTTTAACCGTGTAGTTGCATCTTAATGTATTCACGATCATCAATTTACGGGGAAACAGTTGGCGACAACGACTAAACAAAAGAACGACCATGCGATAAATTGATGGCAATAAATCTAGCTGCAAAAATTATCGCAAAATCTGACTGTGATTGGTTGCAATTCAAAATTTCATTACACTTCATTGGTCGAAAATGGAATGACGTCATATAAACAAAATAGTCATAATAAATCCGCAAAGTTCAAAATAAATGAGTATAGTAATGCGTTTACAAAATTAACAAAACCGGTCCGACACTGCGGTTCATCAATGAGTATCTGCCCCATCAACATCTAGGCGTGCTGTACCAGCGGTTACTTATCTGGGTCCTCCTCGTCCAAGCCCACGGACAGTAGTGCACCGTAGTGGGCCTCATTAGCCTCTACGGACGAGTCCCTGGCCGTGGGACAAGATGTTATCGTGGCGTAAGTCTTACTAAGAGTAGCTTCCTGGCAAGTAACAAAGAAAGCTAGCCCCACGTATGCAGGGGGCTTTTTCCCTAATGGGATTCTGTGAGCTTATATTTATTTGCTGATGGAACTCATACGTAATTCCGACAAATTAGTTGTGTCTGCATTTTTTTGTACAATGAACATATATAATGTTCAAATGTACCAAATAGTCATAAAGTTACTTATTCAGAATTTATAAATATTAAACCTGGTGTTCCGCAGGGGTCAATTTTAGGGCCATTGTTGTTTCTAGTTTATATTAATGATTTAGCCTTGACCATAAACAATTCATCCCATGTAATTTTATTTGCAGATGATACAAGTGTAATTATTTCAAGTAAACAATACGATCATTTTATAAACACTTCTTATAGACCTACTGTAAATTGAATGGTAATATGTATAGCTCAACTGATGAATTGTTTATGATTATAAATTGAATTAATCTACTTGATATTAATTGCACAAATTTGTATAGCTTAATGAAAGTATGCTACTTTGTATTGTATATATTTGTATAGTTTTGGCCGATGAATTGTATATGCTTTAAATTGAATAGTAATCTATATAGCTCTACTGATAAATTGTTTGTGATTTGATATGTATTATCAATTTCTGTATATCACAACTGGTTCAATGTTTGTAAATTTAATAATCTGATTGGCTATGTATTGTATACTTTTAGTAGAGCCATCGATGTAGCTCAGTCGGTAGACTCGCTGGGCTGCTGAACCGGAGCTGCGTTCGGGCTTGGGTTGGATCCCCCTTTGGTCTTTGGTTTCTTCCGAGGTTTTCCCCAGCCGTGGGACTGAAGCCGGATGGTCTATGGCAAGTCCTTGGCATCAACCCCTTTGATTTGATTATCTGGTTGGGTTTTTCCGAGGTTTTTCCCCACCAAAAGGCAAATGCCGGGTAATATTTTGGCGAATCCTCGGACCTCATCTCATCTCACTACATCTCGCCAAAAAAAAAAAAAAAATGTAAAAAATTGCACAAAATTGTAAAAATTGTAGAAAATTACTAAATTGTAAAACTATAAAAATTTGTAAAAATTGTAATTGTAATATTGTAAAATGTTGACTTGTTCCACATCTTAAAGCTTCATTGCCCATGTAAGATCTATGGAATAAAATAAATGAATGAATGATTGATTAACAATGTTCACAGGAATGATAACGAAACGGGTTAAAGGACCCAAAACGTGTATATACGAGACTGTGATTTTTACTGTGTTAAATGTGGCTTGCAGTGGGGAAAGTATTTGCTGTACACATTTTCATTCCTTGTTTACATTCAATGATTTGCGGCGCTCGTCAGCCAGACCGGGACCGATGTTCCGTGCCAATTGGCACAAGCCCGTGCCACAAGGCTCACTCGATATCGGCATTATCTGGTGTCGAGTTGTCCGCGATGCGCCCTGCTTATGTCGGGATTTATTTTGTAATTATGGCATCTGGCCTGTAGAACAAAGCGAAAGCTGGGCTGCCGGCAATGCTTCCGTCATGTTATCGTCCCGAGTTGCTATCGAGCTGCATAATCCTCTCTCTGCGAGTGGCGATTGCAGAATTTATTTCTAAGCGATGACTATCCTATTATTTACACGGCCGACAGCCCTCGAGCAGACCTGTTCTTCAACACGATAACGTCCAGTACTTCACAATGGATCCATACTCACATGCACATGCTATTCCGGGAAGTGACACCCTTTGTGTTTATATTTATTTACGGGCAACCCTGACGAAAAGATGCAGCGTTAACACTGCCGTCATCCTCAACGGTCTAGCGGTCGCCATGTTTGTCATTATAATTGAGGTTTGTGAGTTCAAATTCAGAGAAAACCGATGTGTTTTGAGGTGTTGCCAAAATCTTGAAATGACGATACAGGTTATGATTTTGTGGTTTTTTTGTGGTTCCTGGCTCTTCATAGTTAAATAATAGATAGTTCATAAACAAGATTTTGTGCTAAAGCAGCGGTGAACAAAACTCGAGCTGCAGTGATTACATGCGACAGACAGTCTATGAAGTAAGGAGACGGAGGAAAGGTACTTGGCGTGGTGGTTCCTGTACTAACATCTTGATCAATCCCGCGGATAAAAATCTCAAGCTTTGCTCTATCAGTAATGTCACTACTCGTCGGTTTCTTGGTAAAATTGACCAAGTCACATTGAAAGCTTCCAAGTTTTATGGAAATTTAAGACATAATTTTATATTAAAAACTGATAATATAGCACATTTACCTTCAAAATAACTAATTACTAACATCTAAAGTAATACAGTTATCTTTGAATGGCTCATTAAACTTTTAATAGTAATATACGTTACAAGAGCGGTATGTTAACGTTATCATGGTCGAGGAAAAGACTGAAAAAGCGAAACGTAGTTGAGTTTTTTTAATTTCCGAGAACATGAAAACAAACATACCGCTCGTGTATCGTACATTATTTTGTGCGAAGATCGTTTATTACATACCTGAAAGACGAATTTCTAATTAGTTGCAATGAAATCTCCATGTTGGTTTCTGTTTAATGACGGCAACTTCGGAAAACCAAAATATCTTTCTTCAACATTGTTGCTATAAAACGTTTTCTGTGTTTACTATACTCCAGCAGGCCGTGATATACGTCTGTCTTTTTTTTCCCCAGTCTATAAATGCGAACTTAAAACAAACGGTAAGGTTATGTAATGATTTATTTTTCATTTTAATATTTTAACAATATTATTTATATAACATATTGCAGTAATAACATCGGCATCTGGAATCTTGTTGATTTTTTCACGGCTTCCTTAATGTTACTTGTATCAGGAATGCAATAAATTTCGTAGAGTAGTAGACTTTACTTAATTGTTGCAAATATTTGAAAACAATAATTAACATTGCAATTTAGATGAAATTGCAGTGGTAAGTTTCCAATTTATAATTATTACTATGTTAAAAGTCTCTAAAAATAATATGTTAAAAGTCTAAAGCAGTAAAATGAATGTCGCGCTTAAGCGGTAAGAAGAGGGAAATTGTTGTGTGTGTTAGGTTGGGAATACTGAATGTGGTATTTCACAGTTACCGCGTATTGGTTCTGTGCGGAAAACAAGCAAATAGGCACGATCTCGCACAAATGCCTTTTTCGAACAATTTTGCATTTTGGACTTGGTCACTTTTACCAAGAAACCGACGTGCTGTCATAAAAAGTCAGTGAATAATATACCTGAAAGACTAGATTTGCATAATATAAAACTTATTTCATTAAACTTTCACTAATTACACTTTTGCTACGTCTTCCTGTCTCATACTTTGTTTCCGATCTTCAATGAAATCATGATGAAACCGTCAATGTTACGTAAGAAACCAATAAAGAACACATTTGTTGTATTTGTCAAATTTTACACATAAACATGTGCTAAGCCATCGTTTCGCAATAATTTAATCTGTTTCTGTAATGTTATTTTTTTACTTATTTTTATTAGTTTCACTGATGTAATTAAATCTTGATTTTTTTTTACTTATATCTTTACTATTTAGATTTGTAACTTGGCAACCAATAACACTGAAGGCAGTTACTAAAAATGAAAAAGAATAGCAGAGCTCTACATTTCAAAGAATTCAAGAATATGTTGTTTAGTCAACTGTCCGAAGACAGGTCTGAACCTCACAAGTGATACCACGAAGGCACCACTTATGAGACATCTAGGCCAGAAGATAATGACGTAGGGTGGCAAGTTCCTTTCCCCCTCCATTGCATACATCGTCGACTAGCTACATATTACACTAGTCTGACTTCAAATGCATACAAACAATTGTTCTTCCTCTGTAACGTATCGTCAAGTGAGATATACTGCCTGATAAATAGATGTACGTACATATAAGCTAGAACCTCAATCGGAGGATTTCAAGAATATGTGCACTATTTATTTCCAACGGCGGACACACTGAACTGAACTTCACGCACCCATTCCATACCTTATTTCCAGGCATCAGTCTCTCCCTTTAAATTGGCAGCTGAAACAATACATCTAATCAAACAGCTTCTGTGCATCACTTTTAGTTGTTTACG